>NC_081832.1:31457141-31529641 GCF_030867095.1 Alligator mississippiensis
AACCCCTACTACTACTAGAAGAACAACCGCTGCTTCTCCTATTACTACTACTACTACAAGAACAACCACTACTACTACTACTACTACTACTACAAGTACAACAATTACTACTACTACAAGAACAACCACTACTACTTCTGCAAGAACAACAACTACAACTACCACTACTACAACTACAAGAACAACCACTACTACTACAACAACAACCACCACTACTACTACTGCTACTACAAGAACAACCGCTACTACTACTACTACTACTACAAGAACAACCACTACTACTACTACTACAAGAACAACCACTACTTCTCCTACTACTACTACTACTACTACAAGAACAACCACTACTACTACTAGTACTACAAGAACAACCACTACTACTACTACTACTACTACAAGAACAACCACTACTACTACAAGAACAACCACTACTACTATAACTATTACTACTACTACTGCTGCTGCTACAAGAACAACCACTACTACTTCTAAAAGTACAACCACAACTACTACTACAAGAACAACCCCTTCTACTGCTACAAGAACAACCACTGCTTCTCCTACTACTACTTCTACTACAAGAACAACCACTACTACTAGTAGTATTACAAGAAAAACCACTACTACTACTTCAAGAACAACTACTACTAATACTATTTCAAGTACAACCACTACTACTACCAGAACAACCACTACTACTACTACAAGAGAAACCACTACTACTACTACTACAAGAACAACCACTACTACTACTACTAGCATTACAACAACAACCAGGACTACCACTACAAGAACAAACACTACTACTTCCAGAAGTAAAAACACTACTACTACTACTACTACAACAACCACCACCACCACGACTACTACTACAAGAACAACCACTACTACTACTAATAATACTACAAGTACAACCACTACTACTACTAAAAGAACAACCCCTACTACTACTACAAGAACAACCACTGCTTCTCCTACTACTATTACAAGAACAACCACTGCAACTACTACTACTGCTACTACAAGAACAACCGCTACTACTGCCAGAATTACAAGAACAACCAGTACTACTACTACAAGAACAACCACTACTACTACTACTACTAGAACAACAACTACTACTTCAAGAAACCACTATTACTTCTGCTACTACTACAAGAACAACCACTACTACTACTACAAGAACAACCACTACTTCTCCTACTACTACTGCTACTTCTACAAGAACAACCACTACTACTACTACTAAAACTACTGCAAGAACAACCACCACTACTACTACAAGAACAACCACTACTACTTCTACAAGTACAACCACAACTACTACTACAAGAATAACCTCTACTACTACTAGAAGAACAACCGCTGCTTCTCCTATTACTACTACTACTACAAGAACAACCACTACTACTACTACTACAAGTACAACAATTACTACTACTACTACAAGAACAACCACTACTACTTCTGCAAGAACAACAAGTACAACTACCACTACTACAACTACAAGAACAACCACTACTACTTCAACAACAACCACCACTACTACTACTACTACTACAAGAACAACCACTACTACTAATAGTACTACAAGAACAACCACTACTACTACTACTACTACTTCTACTACAAGAACAACCACTACTACTATTACTATTACTACTACTACTACTACTACTACTGCTACTACAAGAACAACCGCTACTACTGCTACTACTACTACTACTACTACAAGAACAACCACTACTACTACTACAAGAACAACCACTACTTCTCCTACTACTACTACTACTACTACTACAAGAACAACCACTACTACTTCTAAAAGTACAACCACAACTACTACTACAAGAACAACCCCTACTACTGCTACAAGAACAACAACTGCTTCTCCTACTACTACTTCTACTACAAGAACAACCACTACTACTAGTAGTATTAAAAGAAAAAACACTACTACTACTACAAGAACAACTACTACTAATACTATTACAAGTACAACCACTACTACTACCAGAACAACCACTACTACTACTACTAGCATTACAACAACAACCAGGACTACCACTACAAGAACAAACACTAGTACTTCCAGAAGTAAAACCACTACTACTACTACTACTACTACTACTACAAGAACAACCACCACCACGACTACTACTACAAGAACAACCACTACTACTACTAATAATACTACAAGTACAACCACTACTACTACTAAAAGAACAACCCCTACTACTACTACAAGAACAACCACTGCTTCTCCTACTACTAATATTACAAGAACAACCACTACATCTACTACTACTGCTACTACAAGAACAAACACTACTACTACTGCTACAAGAACAACCACTACTACTACTACAACTACTACAAGTAGAACCACTACTACTACTACAAGAACAACCACTACAACTAGTACAAGTATTACAAGAAAAACCACTACTACTACTACAAGAACAACAACTACTACTACTACAAGAACAACCACTAGAACTACCACTACTACCAATACAAGAACAACCGCTACTACTGCTAGTATTACAAGAACAACCAGTGCTACTACTACAAGAACAACCACTACTACTACTACTAGAAGAACAACTACTACTACTACTACAAGAAACCACTACTACTTCTTCTACTACTACAAGAACAACCACTACTACTACTACAAGAACAACCACTACTTCTCCTACTACTACTACTACTACAAGAACAACCACAACTACTAATAGTACTAATAGTACTACTAATACAAGAACAACCACTACTACTACTAGTACTACAAAAACAGCTACTACTACTGCTGCTACTACTACTACTACTACTACAAGAACAACCACTACTACTACAAGAACAACCACTACTACTATTATTCTTACTACTACTACTACTACAAGAACAACCACTACTACTTCTACAAGTACAACCACAAATACTACTACAAGAATAACCCCTACTACTACTAGAAGAACAACCGCTGCTTCTCCTATTACTACTACTACTACGAGAACAACCACTACTACTACTACTACTACTACTACTACTACTACTACTACAAGTACAACAATTACTACTACTACAAGAACAACCACTACTACTGCTACAAGAACAACAACTACAACTACCACTACTAAAACTACAAGAACAACCACTACTACTACAACAACAACCACCACTACTACTACTGCTACTACAAGAACAACCGCTACTACTGCTACTACTACTACTACTACTAAAAGAACAACCACTAGTACTACTACAAAAACAACCTCTACTTCTCCTACTACTACTACTACTACTACAAGAACAACCACTACTACTTCTAAAAGTACAACCACAACTACTACTACAAGAACAACCCCTACTACTGCTACAAGAACAATCACTGCTTCTCCTACTACTAATATTACAAGAACAACCACTACATCTACTACTACCGCTACTACAAGAACAAACACTACTACTACTACTACAAGAACAACCACTACTACTACTACTACTACTACAAGTAGAACCACTACTACTACTACAAGAACAACCACTACTAATACTACAAGAACAGCCACTACAACTACTACAAGTATTACAAGAAAAACCACTACTACTACTACAAGAACAACCACTACTACTACTACAAGAACAACCACTGCTACTACAACAAGAACAACCACTACAACTAGTACAAGTATTACAAGAAAAACCACTACTACTACTACAAGAAGAACCACTACTACCACTACAAGAACAACCACTACAACTACCACTACTACCAATACAAGAACAACCGCTACTACTGCTAGTATTACAAGAACAACCAGTACTACTACTACAAGAACAACCACTACTACTACTACTACTAGAAGAACAACAACAACTACTACTACTACTACTACTACAAGAAACCACTACTACTTCTTCTACTACTACAAGAACAACCACTACTACTACTACAAGAACAACCACTACTTCTCCTACTACTACTACTTCTACAAGAACAACCACTACTACGACTACTAAAACTACTGCAAGAACAACCACTACTACTACTACAAGAACAACCAATACTACTAATAGTACTAATAGTACTACTACTACAAGAACAACCACTACTACTTCTAAAAGTACAACCACAACTACTACTACAAGAACAACCCCTACTACTGCTACAAGAACAACCACTGCTTCTCCTACTACTACTTCTACTACAAGAACAACCACTACTACTAGTAGTATTACAAGAAAAACCACTACTACTACTACAAGAACAACTACTACTAATACTATTACAAGTACAAGCACTACTACTACCAGAACAACCACTACTACTACTACAAGAGAAACCACTACTACTACTACTACAAGAACAACCACTACTACTACTACTAGCATTACAACAACAACCAGGACTACCACTACAAGAACAAACACTACTACTTCCAGAAGTAAAACCACTACTACTACTACTACTACTACAAGAACAACCACCACCACGACTACTACTACAAGAACAACCACTACTACTACTAATAATACTACAAGTACAACCACTACTACTACTTAAAGAACAACCCCTACTACTACTACAAGAACAACCACTGCTTCTCCTACTACTAATATTACAAGAACAACCACTACATCTACTACTACCGCTACTACAAGAACAAACACTACTACTACTACTACAAGAACAACCACTACTACTACTACTACTACTACAAGTAGAACCACTACTACTACTACAAGAACAACCTCTACTAATACTACAAGAACAGCCACTACAACTACTACAAGTATTACAAGAAAAACCACTACTACTACTACAAGAACAACCACTACTACTACTACAAGAACAACCACTGCTACTACAACAAGAACAACCACTACAACTAGTACAAGTATTACAAGAAAAACCACTACTACTACTACAAGAAGAACCACTACTACTACTACAAGAACAACCACTACAACTACCACTACTACCAATACAAGAACAACCGCTACTACTGCTAGTATTACAAGAACAACCAGTACTACTACTACAAGAACAACCACTACTACTACTACTACTACTAGAAGAACAACAACTACTACTACTACTACTACTACAAGAAACCACTACTACTTCTTCTACTACTACAAGAACAACCACTACTACTACTACAAGAACAACCACTACTTCTCCTACTACTACTACATCTACAAGAACAACCACTACTACTACTACTAAAACTACTGCAAGAACAACCACTACTACTACTACAAGAACAAACACTACTACTAATAGTACTAATAGTACTACTACTACAAGAACAACCACTACTACTTCTACAAGTACAACCACAAATACTACTACAAGAATAACCCCTACTACTACTAGAAGAACAACCGCTGCTTCTCCTATTACTACTACTACTACAAGAACAACCACTACTACTACTACTACTACTACTACAAGTACAACAATTACTACTACTACAAGAACAACCACTACTACTTCTGCAAGAACAACAACTACAACTACCACTACTACAACTACAAGAACAACCACTACTACTACAACAACAACCACCACTACTACTACTGCTACTACAAGAACAACCGCTACTACTACTACTACTACTACAAGAACAACCACTACTACTACTACTACAAGAACAACCACTACTTCTCCTACTACTACTACTACTACTACAAGAACAACCACTACTACTACTAGTACTACAAGAACAACCACTACTACTACTACTACTACTACTACAAGAACAACCACTACTACTACAAGAACAACCACTACTACTATAACTATTACTACTACTACTACTGCTGCTACAAGAACAACCACTACTACTTCTAAAAGTACAACCACAACTACTACTACAAGAACAACCCCTTCTACTGCTACAAGAACAACCACTGCTTCTCCTACTACTACTTCTACTACAAGAACAACCACTACTACTAGTAGTATTACAAGAAAAACCACTACTACTACTACAAGAACAACTACTACTAATACTATTTCAAGTACAACCACTACTACTACCAGAACAACCACTACTACTACTACAAGAGAAACCACTACTACTACTACTACAAGAACAACCACTACTACTACTACTAGCATTACAACAACAACCAGGACTACCACTACAAGAACAAACACTACTACTTCCAGAAGTAAAAACACTACTACTACTACTACTACAACAACCACCACCACCACGACTACTACTACAAGAACAACCACTACTACTACTAATAATACTACAAGTACAACCACTACTACTACTAAAAGAACAACCCCTACTACTACTACAAGAACAACCACTGCTTCTCCTACTACTATTACAAGAACAACCACTGCAACTACTACTACTGCTACTACAAGAACAACCGCTACTACTGCCAGAATTACAAGAACAACCAGTACTACTACTACAAGAACAACCACTACTACTACTACTACTAGAACAACAACTACTACTTCAAGAAACCACTATTACTTCTGCTACTACTACAAGAACAACCACTACTACTACTACAAGAACAACCACTACTTCTCCTACTACTACTGCTACTTCTACAAGAACAACCACTACTACTACTACTACTAAAACTACTGCAAGAACAACCACCACTACTACTACAAGAACAACCACTACTACTTCTACAAGTACAACCACAACTACTACTACAAGAATAACCTCTACTACTACTAGAAGAACAACCGCTGCTTCTCCTATTACTACTACTACTACAAGAACAACCACTACTACTACTACTACTACAAGTACAACAATTACTACTACTACTACAAGAACAACCACTACTACTTCTGCAAGAACAACAAGTACAACTACCACTACTACAACTACAAGAACAACCACTACTACTTCAACAACAACCACCACTACTACTACTACTACTACAAGAACAACCACTACTACTAATAGTACTACAAGAACAACCACTACTACTACTACTACTACTTCTACTACAAGAACAACCACTACTAGTATTACTATTACTACTACTACTACTACTACTGCTACTACAAGAACAACCGCTACTACTGCTACTACTACTACTACTACTACAAGAACAAACACTACTACTACTACAAGAACAACCACTACTTCTCCTACTACTACTACTACTACTACAAGAACAACCACTACTACTTCTAAAAGTACAACCACAACTACTACTACAAGAACAACCCCTACTACTGCTACAAGAACAACAACTGCTTCTCCTACTACTACTTCTACTACAAGAACAACCACTACTACTAGTAGTATTAAAAGAAAAAACACTACTACTACTACAAGAACAACTACTACTAATACTATTACAAGTACAACCACTACTACTACCAGAACAACCACTACTACTACTACTAGCATTACAACAACAACCAGGACTACCACTACAAGAACAAACACTACTACTTCCAGAAGTAAAACCACTACTACTACTACTACTACTACAAGAACAACCACCACCACGACTACTACTACAAGAACAACCACTACTACTACTAATAATACTACAAGTACAACCACTACTACTACTAAAAGAACAACCCCTACTACTACTACAAGAACAACCACTGCTTCTCCTACTACTAATATTACAAGAACAACCACTACATCTACTACTACTGCTACTACAAGAACAAACACTACTACTACTGCTACAAGAACAACCACTACTACTACTACAACTACTACAAGTAGAACCACTACTACTACTACAAGAACAAACACTACTAATACTACAAGAACAGCCACTACAACTACTACAAGTATTACAAGAAAAACCACTACTACTACTACAAGAATAACCACTACTACTACTACAAGAACAACCACTACAACTAGTACAAGTATTACAAGAAAAACCACTACTACTACTACAAGAACAACAACTACTACTACTACAAGAACAACCACTAGAACTACCACTACTACCAATACAAGAACAACCGCTACTACTGCTAGTATTACAAGAACAACCAGTGCTACTACTACAAGAACAACCACTACTACTACTACTAGAAGAACAACTACTACTACTACTACTACAAGAAACCACTACTACTTCTTCTACTACTACAAGAACAACCACTACTACTACTACAAGAACAACCACTACTTCTCCTACTACTACTACTACTACAAGAACAACCACAACTACTAATAGTACTAATAGTACTACTAATACAAGAACAACCACTACTACTACTAGTACTACAAAAACAGCTACTACTACTGCTGCTACTACTACTACTACTACTACAAGAACAACCACTACTACTACAAGAACAACCACTACTACTATTATTCTTACTACTACTACTACTACAAGAACAACCACTACTACTTCTACAAGTACAACCACAAATACTACTACAAGAATAACCCCTACTACTACTAGAAGAACAACCGCTGCTTCTCCTATTACTACTACTACTACGAGAACAACCACTACTACTACTACTACTACTACTACTACTACAAGTACAACAATTACTACTACTACAAGAACAACCACTACTACTGCTACAAGAACAACAACTACAACTACCACTACTAAAACTACAAGAACAACCACTACTACTACAACAACAACCACCACTACTACTACTGCTACTACAAGAACAACCGCTACTACTGCTACTACTACTACTACTACTAAAAGAACAACCACTAGTACTACTACAAAAACAACCTCTACTTCTCCTACTACTACTACTACTACTACAAGAACAACCACTACTACTTCTAAAAGTACAACCACAACTACTACTACAAGAACAACCCCTACTACTGCTACAAGAACAATCACCGCTTCTCCTACTACTAATATTACAAGAACAACCACTACATCTACTACTACCGCTACTACAAGAACAAACACTACTACTACTACTACAAGAACAACCACTACTACTACTACTACTACTACAAGTAGAACCACTACTACTACTACAAGAACAACCACTACTAATACTACAAGAACAGCCACTACAACTACTACAAGTATTACAAGAAAAACCACTACTACTACTACAAGAACAACCACTACTACTACTACAAGAACAACCACTGCTACTACAACAAGAACAACCACTACAACTAGTACAAGTATTACAAGAAAAACCACTACTACTACTACAAGAAGAACCACTACTACCACTACAAGAACAACCACTACAACTACCACTACTACCAATACAAGAACAACCGCTACTACTGCTAGTATTACAAGAACAACCAGTACTACTACTACAAGAACAACCACTACTACTACTACTACTAGAAGAACAACAACAACTACTACTACTACTACTACTACTACAAGAAACCACTACTACTTCTTCTACTACTACAAGAACAACCACTACTACTACTACAAGAACAACCACTACTTCTCCTACTACTACTACTTCTACAAGAACAACCACTACTACGACTACTAAAACTACTGCAAGAACAACCACTACTACTACTACAAGAACAACCAATACTACTAATAGTACTAATAGTACTACTACTACAAGAACAACCACTACTACTTCTAAAAGTACAACCACAACTACTACTACAAGAACAACCCCTACTACTGCTACAAGAACAACCACTGCTTCTCCTACTACTACTTCTACTACAAGAACAACCACTACTACTAGTAGTATTACAAGAAAAACCACTACTACTACTACAAGAACAACTACTACTAATACTATTACAAGTACAAGCACTACTACTACCAGAACAACCACTACTACTACTACAAGAGAAACCACTACTACTACTACTACAAGAACAACCACTACTACTACTACTAGCATTACAACAACAACCAGGACTACCACTACAAGAACAAACACTACTACTTCCAGAAGTAAAACCACTACTACTACTACTACTACTACAAGAACAACCACCACCACGACTACTACTACAAGAACAACCACTACTACTACTAATAATACTACAAGTACAACCACTACTACTACTTAAAGAACAACCCCTACTACTACTACAAGAACAACCACTGCTTCTCCTACTACTAATATTACAAGAACAACCACTACATCTACTACTACCGCTACTACAAGAACAAACACTACTACTACTACTACAAGAACAACCACTACTACTACTACTACTACTACAAGTAGAACCACTACTACTACTACAAGAACAACCTCTACTAATACTACAAGAACAGCCACTACAACTACTACAAGTATTACAAGAAAAACCACTACTACTACTACAAGAACAACCACTACTACTACTACAAGAACAACCACTGCTACTACAACAAGAACAACCACTACAACTAGTACAAGTATTACAAGAAAAACCACTACTACTACTACAAGAAGAACCACTACTACTACTACAAGAACAACCACTACAACTACCACTACTACCAATACAAGAACAACCGCTACTACTGCTAGTATTACAAGAACAACCAGTACTACTACTACAAGAACAACCACTACTACTACTACTACTACTAGAAGAACAACAACTACTACTACTACTACTACTACAAGAAACCACTACTACTTCTTCTACTACTACAAGAACAACCACTACTACTACTACAAGAACAACCACTACTTCTCCTACTACTACTACATCTACAAGAACAACCACTACTACTACTACTAAAACTACTGCAAGAACAACCACTACTACTACTACAAGAACAAACACTACTACTAATAGTACTAATAGTACTACTACTACAAGAACAACCACTACTACTTCTACAAGTACAACCACAAATACTACTACAAGAATAACCCCTACTACTACTAGAAGAACAACCGCTGCTTCTCCTATTACTACTACTACTACAAGAACAACCACTACTACTACTACTACTACTACTACTACAAGTACAACAATTACTACTACTACAAGAACAACCACTACTACTTCTGCAAGAACAACAACTACAACTACCACTACTACAACTACAAGAACAACCACTACTACTACAACAACAACCACCACTACTACTACTGCTACTACAAGAACAACCGCTACTACTACTACTACTACTACAAGAACAACCACTACTACTACTACTACAAGAACAACCACTACTTCTCCTACTACTACTACTACTACTACAAGAACAACCACTACTACTACTAGTACTACAAGAACAACCACTACTACTACTACTACTACAAGAACAACCACTACTACTACAAGAACAACCACTACTACTATAACTATTACTACTACTACTACTGCTGCTACAAGAACAACCACTACTACTTCTAAAAGTACAACCACAACTACTACTACAAGAACAACCCCTTCTACTGCTACAAGAACAACCACTGCTTCTCCTACTACTACTTCTACTACAAGAACAACCACTACTACTAGTAGTATTACAAGAAAAACCACTACTACTACTACAAGAACAACTACTACTAATACTATTTCAAGTACAACCACTACTACTACCAGAACAACCACTACTACTACTACAAGAGAAACCACTACTACTACTACTACAAGAACAACCACTACTACTACTACTAGCATTACAACAACAACCAGGACTACCACTACAAGAACAAACACTACTACTTCCAGAAGTAAAAACACTACTACTACTACTACTACAACAACCACCACCACCACGACTACTACTACAAGAACAACCACTACTACTACTAATAATACTACAAGTACAACCACTACTACTACTAAAAGAACAACCCCTACTACTACTACAAGAACAACCACTGCTTCTCCTACTACTATTACAAGAACAACCACTGCAACTACTACTACTGCTACTACAAGAACAACCGCTACTACTGCCAGAATTACAAGAACAACCAGTACTACTACTACAAGAACAACCACTACTACTACTACTACTAGAACAACAACTACTACTTCAAGAAACCACTATTACTTCTGCTACTACTACAAGAACAACCACTACTACTACTACAAGAACAACCACTACTTCTCCTACTACTACTGCTACTTCTACAAGAACAGCCACTACTACTACTACTACTAAAACTACTGCAAGAACAACCACCACTACTACTACAAGAACAACCACTACTACTTCTACAAGTACAACCACAACTACTACTACAAGAATAACCTCTACTACTACTAGAAGAACAACCGCTGCTTCTCCTATTACTACTACTACTACAAGAACAACCACTACTACTACTACTACTACAAGTACAACAATTACTACTACTACTACAAGAACAACCACTACTACTTCTGCAAGAACAACAAGTACAACTACCACTACTACAACTACAAGAACAACCACTACTACTTCAACAACAACCACCACTACTACTACTACTACTACAAGAACAACCACTACTACTAATAGTACTACAAGAACAACCACTACTACTACTACTACTACTTCTACTACAAGAACAACCACTACTAGTATTACTATTACTACTACTACTACTACTACTGCTACTACAAGAACAACCGCTACTACTGCTACTACTACTACTACTACTACAAGAACAACCACTACTACTACTACAAGAACAACCACTACTTCTCCTACTACTACTACTACTACTACTACAAGAACAACCACTACTACTTCTAAAAGTACAACCACAACTACTACTACAAGAACAACCCCTACTACTGCTACAAGAACAACAACTGCTTCTCCTACTACTACTTCTACTACAAGAACAACCACTACTACTAGTAGTATTAAAAGAAAAAACACTACTACTACTACAAGAACAACTACTACTAATACTATTACA
Organism: Alligator mississippiensis; assembly: GCF_030867095.1. Classification (NCBI taxonomy): domain Eukaryota; kingdom Metazoa; phylum Chordata; order Crocodylia; family Alligatoridae; genus Alligator; species Alligator mississippiensis. The sequence goes on from NC_081832.1 coordinate 31,469,974, forward strand.
AGTACAACCACTACTACTACCAGAACAACCACTACTACTACTACTAGCATTACAACAACAACCAGGACTACCACTACAAGAACAAACACTACTACTTCCAGAAGTAAAACCACTACTACTACTACTACTACTACAAGAACAACCACCACCACGACTACTACTACAAGAACAACCACTACTACTACTAATAATACTACAAGTACAACCACTACTACTACTAAAAGAACAACCCCTACTACTACTACAAGAACAACCACTGCTTCTCCTACTACTAATATTACAAGAACAACCACTACATCTACTACTACTGCTACTACAAGAACAAACACTACTACTACTGCTACAAGAACAACCACTACTACTACTACAACTACTACAAGTAGAACCACTACTACTACTACAAGAACAAACACTACTAATACTACAAGAACAGCCACTACAACTACTACAAGTATTACAAGAAAAACCACTACTACTACTACAAGAATAACCACTACTACTACTACAAGAACAACCACTACAACTAGTACAAGTATTACAAGAAAAACCACTACTACTACTACAAGAACAACAACTACTACTACTACAAGAACAACCACTAGAACTACCACTACTACCAATACAAGAACAACCGCTACTACTGCTAGTATTACAAGAACAACCAGTGCTACTACTACAAGAACAACCACTACTACTACTACTAGAAGAACAACTACTACTACTACTACTACAAGAAACCACTACTACTTCTTCTACTACTACAAGAACAACCACTACTACTACTACAAGAACAACCACTACTTCTCCTACTACTACTACTACTACAAGAACAACCACAACTACTAATAGTACTAATAGTACTACTAATACAAGAACAACCACTACTACTACTAGTACTACAAAAACAGCTACTACTACTGCTGCTACTACTACTACTACTACTACAAGAACAACCACTACTACTACAAGAACAACCACTACTACTATTATTCTTACTACTACTACTACTACAAGAACAACCACTACTACTTCTACAAGTACAACCACAAATACTACTACAAGAATAACCCCTACTACTACTAGAAGAACAACCGCTGCTTCTCCTATTACTACTACTACTACGAGAACAACCACTACTACTACTACTACTACTACTACTACTACTACAAGTACAACAATTACTACTACTACAAGAACAACCACTACTACTGCTACAAGAACAACAACTACAACTACCACTACTAAAACTACAAGAACAACCACTACTACTACAACAACAACCACCACTACTACTACTGCTACTACAAGAACAACCGCTACTACTGCTACTACTACTACTACTACTAAAAGAACAACCACTAGTACTACTACAAAAACAACCTCTACTTCTCCTACTACTACTACTACTACTACAAGAACAACCACTACTACTTCTAAAAGTACAACCACAACTACTACTACAAGAACAACCCCTACTACTGCTACAAGAACAATCACCGCTTCTCCTACTACTAATATTACAAGAACAACCACTACATCTACTACTACCGCTACTACAAGAACAAACACTACTACTACTACTACAAGAACAACCACTACTACTACTACTACTACTACAAGTAGAACCACTACTACTACTACAAGAACAACCACTACTAATACTACAAGAACAGCCACTACAACTACTACAAGTATTACAAGAAAAACCACTACTACTACTACAAGAACAACCACTACTACTACTACAAGAACAACCACTGCTACTACAACAAGAACAACCACTACAACTAGTACAAGTATTACAAGAAAAACCACTACTACTACTACAAGAAGAACCACTACTACCACTACAAGAACAACCACTACAACTACCACTACTACCAATACAAGAACAACCGCTACTACTGCTAGTATTACAAGAACAACCAGTACTACTACTACAAGAACAACCACTACTACTACTACTACTAGAAGAACAACAACAACTACTACTACTACTACTACTACTACAAGAAACCACTACTACTTCTTCTACTACTACAAGAACAACCACTACTACTACTACAAGAACAACCACTACTTCTCCTACTACTACTACTTCTACAAGAACAACCACTACTACGACTACTAAAACTACTGCAAGAACAACCACTACTACTACTACAAGAACAACCAATACTACTAATAGTACTAATAGTACTACTACTACAAGAACAACCACTACTACTTCTAAAAGTACAACCACAACTACTACTACAAGAACAACCCCTACTACTGCTACAAGAACAACCACTGCTTCTCCTACTACTACTTCTACTACAAGAACAACCACTACTACTAGTAGTATTACAAGAAAAACCACTACTACTACTACAAGAACAACTACTACTAATACTATTACAAGTACAAGCACTACTACTACCAGAACAACCACTACTACTACTACAAGAGAAACCACTACTACTACTACTACAAGAACAACCACTACTACTACTACTAGCATTACAACAACAACCAGGACTACCACTACAAGAACAAACACTACTACTTCCAGAAGTAAAACCACTACTACTACTACTACTACTACAAGAACAACCACCACCACGACTACTACTACAAGAACAACCACTACTACTACTAATAATACTACAAGTACAACCACTACTACTACTTAAAGAACAACCCCTACTACTACTACAAGAACAACCACTGCTTCTCCTACTACTAATATTACAAGAACAACCACTACATCTACTACTACCGCTACTACAAGAACAAACACTACTACTACTACTACAAGAACAACCACTACTACTACTACTACTACTACAAGTAGAACCACTACTACTACTACAAGAACAACCTCTACTAATACTACAAGAACAGCCACTACAACTACTACAAGTATTACAAGAAAAACCACTACTACTACTACAAGAACAACCACTACTACTACTACAAGAACAACCACTGCTACTACAACAAGAACAACCACTACAACTAGTACAAGTATTACAAGAAAAACCACTACTACTACTACAAGAAGAACCACTACTACTACTACAAGAACAACCACTACAACTACCACTACTACCAATACAAGAACAACCGCTACTACTGCTAGTATTACAAGAACAACCAGTACTACTACTACAAGAACAACCACTACTACTACTACTACTACTAGAAGAACAACAACTACTACTACTACTACTACTACAAGAAACCACTACTACTTCTTCTACTACTACAAGAACAACCACTACTACTACTACAAGAACAACCACTACTTCTCCTACTACTACTACATCTACAAGAACAACCACTACTACTACTACTAAAACTACTGCAAGAACAACCACTACTACTACTACAAGAACAAACACTACTACTAATAGTACTAATAGTACTACTACTACAAGAACAACCACTACTACTTCTACAAGTACAACCACAAATACTACTACAAGAATAACCCCTACTACTACTAGAAGAACAACCGCTGCTTCTCCTATTACTACTACTACTACAAGAACAACCACTACTACTACTACTACTACTACTACTACAAGTACAACAATTACTACTACTACAAGAACAACCACTACTACTTCTGCAAGAACAACAACTACAACTACCACTACTACAACTACAAGAACAACCACTACTACTACAACAACAACCACCACTACTACTACTGCTACTACAAGAACAACCGCTACTACTACTACTACTACTACAAGAACAACCACTACTACTACTACTACAAGAACAACCACTACTTCTCCTACTACTACTACTACTACTACAAGAACAACCACTACTACTACTAGTACTACAAGAACAACCACTACTACTACTACTACTACTACTACAAGAACAACCACTACTACTACAAGAACAACCACTACTACTATAACTATTACTACTACTACTACTGCTGCTACAAGAACAACCACTACTACTTCTAAAAGTACAACCACAACTACTACTACAAGAACAACCCCTTCTACTGCTACAAGAACAACCACTGCTTCTCCTACTACTACTTCTACTACAAGAACAACCACTACTACTAGTAGTATTACAAGAAAAACCACTACTACTACTACAAGAACAACTACTACTAATACTATTTCAAGTACAACCACTACTACTACCAGAACAACCACTACTACTACTACAAGAGAAACCACTACTACTACTACTACAAGAACAACCACTACTACTACTACTAGCATTACAACAACAACCAGGACTACCACTACAAGAACAAACACTACTACTTCCAGAAGTAAAAACACTACTACTACTACTACTACAACAACCACCACCACCACGACTACTACTACAAGAACAACCACTACTACTACTAATAATACTACAAGTACAACCACTACTACTACTAAAAGAACAACCCCTACTACTACTACAAGAACAACCACTGCTTCTCCTACTACTATTACAAGAACAACCACTGCAACTACTACTACTGCTACTACAAGAACAACCGCTACTACTGCCAGAATTACAAGAACAACCAGTACTACTACTACAAGAACAACCACTACTACTACTACTACTAGAACAACAACTACTACTTCAAGAAACCACTATTACTTCTGCTACTACTACAAGAACAACCACTACTACTACTACAAGAACAACCACTACTTCTCCTACTACTACTGCTACTTCTACAAGAACAACCACTACTACTACTACTACTAAAACTACTGCAAGAACAACCACCACTACTACTACAAGAACAACCACTACTACTTCTACAAGTACAACCACAACTACTACTACAAGAATAACCTCTACTACTACTAGAAGAACAACCGCTGCTTCTCCTATTACTACTACTACTACAAGAACAACCACTACTACTACTACTACTACAAGTACAACAATTACTACTACTACTACAAGAACAACCACTACTACTTCTGCAAGAACAACAAGTACAACTACCACTACTACAACTACAAGAACAACCACTACTACTTCAACAACAACCACCACTACTACTACTACTACTACAAGAACAACCACTACTACTAATAGTACTACAAGAACAACCACTACTACTACTACTACTACTTCTACTACAAGAACAACCACTACTAGTATTACTATTACTACTACTACTACTACTACTGCTACTACAAGAACAACCGCTACTACTGCTACTACTACTACTACTACTACAAGAACAACCACTACTACTACTACAAGAACAACCACTACTTCTCCTACTACTACTACTACTACTACTACAAGAACAACCACTACTACTTCTAAAAGTACAACCACAACTACTACTACAAGAACAACCCCTACTACTGCTACAAGAACAACAACTGCTTCTCCTACTACTACTTCTACTACAAGAACAACCACTACTACTAGTAGTATTAAAAGAAAAAACACTACTACTACTACAAGAACAACTACTACTAATACTATTACAAGTACAACCACTACTACTACCAGAACAACCACTACTACTACTACTAGCATTACAACAACAACCAGGACTACCACTACAAGAACAAACACTACTACTTCCAGAAGTAAAACCACTACTACTACTACTACTACTACAAGAACAACCACCACCACGACTACTACTACAAGAACAACCACTACTACTACTAATAATACTACAAGTACAACCACTACTACTACTAAAAGAACAACCCCTACTACTACTACAAGAACAACCACTGCTTCTCCTACTACTAATATTACAAGAACAACCACTACATCTACTACTACTGCTACTACAAGAACAAACACTACTACTACTGCTACAAGAACAACCACTACTACTACTACAACTACTACAAGTAGAACCACTACTACTACTACAAGAACAAACACTACTAATACTACAAGAACAGCCACTACAACTACTACAAGTATTACAAGAAAAACCACTACTACTACTACAAGAATAACCACTACTACTACTACAAGAACAACCACTACAACTAGTACAAGTATTACAAGAAAAACCACTACTACTACTACAAGAACAACAACTACTACTACTACAAGAACAACCACTAGAACTACCACTACTACCAATACAAGAACAACCGCTACTACTGCTAGTATTACAAGAACAACCAGTGCTACTACTACAAGAACAACCACTACTACTACTACTAGAAGAACAACTACTATTACTACTACTACAAGAAACCACTACTACTTCTTCTACTACTACAAGAACAACCACTACTACTACTACAAGAACAACCACTACTTCTCCTACTACTACTACTACTACAAGAACAACCACAACTACTAATAGTACTAATAGTACTACTAATACAAGAACAACCACTACTACTACTAGTACTACAAAAACAGCTACTACTACTGCTGCTACTACTACTACTACTACTACAAGAACAACCACTACTACTACAAGAACAACCACTACTACTATTATTCTTACTACTACTACTACTACAAGAACAACCACTACTACTTCTACAAGTACAACCACAAATACTACTACAAGAATAACCCCTACTACTACTAGAAGAACAACCGCTGCTTCTCCTATTACTACTACTACTACGAGAACAACCACTACTACTACTACTACTACTACTACTACTACAAGTACAACAATTACTACTACTACAAGAACAACCACTACTACTGCTACAAGAACAACAACTACAACTACCACTACTAAAACTACAAGAACAACCACTACTACTACAACAACAACCACCACTACTACTACTGCTACTACAAGAACAACCGCTACTACTGCTACTACTACTACTACTACTAAAAGAACAACCACTAGTACTACTACAAAAACAACCTCTACTTCTCCTACTACTACTACTACTACTACAAGAACAACCACTACTACTTCTAAAAGTACAACCACAACTACTACTACAAGAACAACCCCTACTACTGCTACAAGAACAACCACTGCTTCTCCTACTACTACTTCTACTACAAGAACAACCACTACTACTAGTAGTATTACAAGAAAAACCACTACTACTACTACAAGAACAACTACTACTAATACTATTACAAGTACAAGCACTACTACTACCAGAACAACCACTACTACTACTACAAGAGAAACCACTACTACTACTACTACAAGAACAACCACTACTACTACTACTAGCATTACAACAACAACCAGGACTACCACTACAAGAACAAACACTACTACTTCCAGAAGTAAAACCACTACTACTACTACTACTACTACAAGAACAACCACCACCACGACTACTACTACAAGAACAACCACTACTACTACTAATAATACTACAAGTACAACCACTACTACTACTTAAAGAACAACCCCTACTACTACTACAAGAACAACCACTGCTTCTCCTACTACTAATATTACAAGAACAACCACTACATCTACTACTACCGCTACTACAAGAACAAACACTACTACTACTACTACAAGAACAACCACTACTACTACTACTACTACTACAAGTAGAACCACTACTACTACTACAAGAACAACCTCTACTAATACTACAAGAACAGCCACTACAACTACTACAAGTATTACAAGAAAAACCACTACTACTACTACAAGAACAACCACTACTACTACTACAAGAACAACCACTGCTACTACAACAAGAACAACCACTACAACTAGTACAAGTATTACAAGAAAAACCACTACTACTACTACAAGAACAACCACTACTACTACTACAAGAACAACCACTACAACTACCACTACTACCAATACAAGAACAACCGCTACTACTGCTAGTATTACAAGAACAACCAGTACTACTACTACAAGAACAACCACTACTACTACTACTACTACTAGAAGAACAACAACTACTACTACTACTACTACTACAAGAAACCACTACTACTTCTTCTACTACTACAAGAACAACCACTACTACTACTACAAGAACAACCACTACTTCTCCTACTACTACTACATCTACAAGAACAACCACTACTACTACTACTAAAACTACTGCAAGAACAACCACTACTACTACTACAAGAACAAACACTACTACTAATAGTACTAATAGTACTACTACTACAAGAACAACCACTACTACTTCTACAAGTACAACCACAAATACTACTACAAGAATAACCCCTACTACTACTAGAAGAACAACCGCTGCTTCTCCTATTACTACTACTACTACAAGAACAACCACTACTACTACTACTACTACTACTACTACAAGTACAACAATTACTACTACTACAAGAACAACCACTACTACTTCTGCAAGAACAACAACTACAACTACCACTACTACAACTACAAGAACAACCACTACTACTACAACAACAACCACCACTACTACTACTGCTACTACAAGAACAACCGCTACTACTACTACTACTACTACAAGAACAACCACTACTACTACTACTACAAGAACAACCACTACTTCTCCTACTACTACTACTACTACTACAAGAACAACCACTACTACTACTAGTACTACAAGAACAACCACTACTACTACTACTACTACAAGAACAACCACTACTACTACAAGAACAACCACTACTACTATAACTATTACTACTACTACTACTGCTGCTACAAGAACAACCACTACTACTTCTAAAAGTACAACCACAACTACTACTACAAGAACAACCCCTTCTACTGCTACAAGAACAACCACTGCTTCTCCTACTACTACTTCTACTACAAGAACAACCACTACTACTAGTAGTATTACAAGAAAAACCACTACTACTACTACAAGAACAACTACTACTAATACTATTTCAAGTACAACCACTACTACTACCAGAACAACCACTACTACTACTACAAGAGAAACCACTACTACTACTACTACAAGAACAACCACTACTACTACTACTAGCATTACAACAACAACCAGGACTACCACTACAAGAACAAACACTACTACTTCCAGAAGTAAAAACACTACTACTACTACTACTACAACAACCACCACCACCACGACTACTACTACAAGAACAACCACTACTACTACTAATAATACTACAAGTACAACCACTACTACTACTAAAAGAACAACCCCTACTACTACTACAAGAACAACCACTGCTTCTCCTACTACTATTACAAGAACAACCACTGCAACTACTACTACTGCTACTACAAGAACAACCGCTACTACTGCCAGAATTACAAGAACAACCAGTACTACTACTACAAGAACAACCACTACTACTACTACTACTAGAACAACAACTACTACTTCAAGAAACCACTATTACTTCTGCTACTACTACAAGAACAACCACTACTACTACTACAAGAACAACCACTACTTCTCCTACTACTACTGCTACTTCTACAAGAACAACCACTACTACTACTACTACTAAAACTACTGCAAGAACAACCACCACTACTACTACAAGAACAACCACTACTACTTCTACAAGTACAACCACAACTACTACTACAAGAATAACCTCTACTACTACTAGAAGAACAACCGCTGCTTCTCCTATTACTACTACTACTACAAGAACAACCACTACTACTACTACTACTACAAGTACAACAATTACTACTACTACTACAAGAACAACCACTACTACTTCTGCAAGAACAACAAGTACAACTACCACTACTACAACTACAAGAACAACCACTACTACTTCAACAACAACCACCACTACTACTACTACTACTACAAGAACAACCACTACTACTAATAGTACTACAAGAACAACCACTACTACTACTACTACTACTTCTACTACAAGAACAACCACTACTACTATTACTATTACTACTACTACTACTACTACTGCTACTACAAGAACAACCGCTACTACTGCTACTACTACTACTACTACTACAAGAACAACCACTACTACTACTACAAGAACAACCACTACTTCTCCTACTACTACTACTACTACTACTACAAGAACAACCACTACTACTTCTAAAAGTACAACCACAACTACTACTACAAGAACAACCCCTACTACTGCTACAAGAACAACAACTGCTTCTCCTACTACTACTTCTACTACAAGAACAACCACTACTACTAGTAGTATTAAAAGAAAAAACACTACTACTACTACAAGAACAACTACTACTAATACTATTACAAGTACAACCACTACTACTACCAGAACAACCACTACTACTACTACTAGCATTACAACAACAACCAGGACTACCACTACAAGAACAAACACTACTACTTCCAGAAGTAAAACCACTACTACTACTACTACTACTACAAGAACAACCACCACCACGACTACTACTACAAGAACAACCACTACTACTACTAATAATACTACAAGTACAACCACTACTACTACTAAAAGAACAACCCCTACTACTACTACAAGAACAACCACTGCTTCTCCTACTACTAATATTACAAGAACAACCACTACATCTACTACTACTGCTACTACAAGAACAAACACTACTACTACTGCTACAAGAACAACCACTACTACTACTACAACTACTACAAGTAGAACCACTACTACTACTACAAGAACAAACACTACTAATACTACAAGAACAGCCACTACAACTACTACAAGTATTACAAGAAAAACCACTACTACTACTACAAGAATAACCACTACTACTACTACAAGAACAACCACTACAACTAGTACAAGTATTACAAGAAAAACCACTACTACTACTACAAGAACAACAACTACTACTACTACAAGAACAACCACTAGAACTACCACTACTACCAATACAAGAACAACCGCTACTACTGCTAGTATTACAAGAACAACCAGTGCTACTACTACAAGAACAACCACTACTACTACTACTAGAAGAACAACTACTACTACTACTACTACAAGAAACCACTACTACTTCTTCTACTACTACAAGAACAACCACTACTACTACTACAAGAACAACCACTACTTCTCCTACTACTACTACTACTACAAGAACAACCACAACTACTAATAGTACTAATAGTACTACTAATACAAGAACAACCACTACTACTACTAGTACTACAAAAACAGCTACTACTACTCCTGCTACTACTACTACTACTACTACAAGAACAACCACTACTACTACAAGAACAACCACTACTACTATTATTCTTACTACTACTACTACTACAAGAACAACCACTACTACTTCTACAAGTACAACCACAAATACTACTACAAGAATAACCCCTACTACTACTAGAAGAACAACCGCTGCTTCTCCTATTACTACTACTACTACGAGAACAACCACTACTACTACTACTACTACTACTACTACTACAAGTACAACAATTACTACTACTACAAGAACAACCACTACTACTGCTACAAGAACAACAACTACAACTACCACTACTAAAACTACAAGAACAACCACTACTACTACAACAACAACCACCACTACTACTACTGCTACTACAAGAACAACCGCTACTACTGCTACTACTACTACTACTAAAAGAACAACCACTAGTACTACTACAAAAACAACCTCTACTTCTCCTACTACTACTACTACTACTACAAGAACAACCACTACTACTTCTAAAAGTACAACCACAACTACTACTACAAGAACAACCCCTACTACTGCTACAAGAACAACCACTGCTTCTCCTACTACTACTTCTACTACAAGAACAACCACTACTACTAGTAGTATTACAAGAAAAACCACTACTACTACTACAAGAACAACTACTACTAATACTATTACAAGTACAAGCACTACTACTACCAGAACAACCACTACTACTACTACAAGAGAAACCACTACTACTACTACTACAAGAACAACCACTACTACTACTACTAGCATTACAACAACAACCAGGACTACCACTACAAGAACAAACACTACTACTTCCAGAAGTAAAACCACTACTACTACTACTACTACTACAAGAACAACCACCACCACGACTACTACTACAAGAACAACCACTACTACTACTAATAATACTACAAGTACAACCACTACTACTACTTAAAGAACAACCCCTACTACTACTACAAGAACAACCACTGCTTCTCCTACTACTAATATTACAAGAACAACCACTACATCTACTACTACCGCTACTACAAGAACAAACACTACTACTACTACTACAAGAACAACCACTACTACTACTACTACTACTACAAGTAGAACCACTACTACTACTACAAGAACAACCTCTACTAATACTACAAGAACAGCCACTACAACTACTACAAGTATTACAAGAAAAACCACTACTACTACTACAAGAACAACCACTACTACTACTACAAGAACAACCACTGCTACTACAACAAGAACAACCACTACAACTAGTACAAGTATTACAAGAAAAACCACTACTACTACTACAAGAAGAACCACTACTACTACTACAAGAACAACCACTACAACTACCACTACTACCAATACAAGAACAACCGCTACTACTGCTAGTATTACAAGAAAAACCAGTACTACTACTACAAGAACAACCACTACTACTACTACTACTACTAGAAGAACAACAACTACTACTACTACTACTACTACAAGAAACCACTACTACTTCTTCTACTACTACAAGAACAACCACTACTACTACTACAAGAACAACCACTACTTCTCCTACTACTACTACATCTACAAGAACAACCACTACTACTACTACTAAAACTACTGCAAGAACAACCACTACTACTACTACAAGAACAACCACTACTACTAATAGTACTAATAGTACTACTACTACAAGAACAACCACTACTACTTCTACAAGTACAACCACAAATACTACTACAAGAATAACCCCTACTACTACTAGAAGAACAACCGCTGCTTCTCCTATTACTACTACTACTACAAGAACAACCACTACTACTACTACTACTACTACTACAAGTACAACAATTACTACTACTACAAGAACAACCACTACTACTTCTGCAAGAACAACAACTACAACTACCACTACTACAACTACAAGACCAACCACTACTAATACAACAACAACCACCACTACTACTACTGCTACTACAAGAACAACCGCTACTACTACTACTACTACTACAAGAACAACCACTACTACTACTACTACAAGAACAACCACTACTTCTCCTACTACTACTACTACTACAAGAACAACCACTACTACTACTAGTACTACAAGAACAACCACTACTACTACTACTACTACTACTACAAGAACAACCACTACTACTACAAGAACAACCACTACTACTATAACTATTACTACTACTACTACTGCTGCTACAAGAACAACCACTACTACTTCTAAAAGTACAACCACAACTACTACTACAAGAACAACCCCTTCTACTGCTACAAGAACAACCACTGCTTCTCCTACTACTACTTCTACTACAAGAACAACCACTACTACTAGTAGTATTACAAGAAAAACCACTACTACTACTACAAGAACAACTACTACTAATACTATTTCAAGTACAACCACTACTACTACCAGAACAACCACTACTACTACTACAAGAGAAACCACTACTACTACTACTACTACAAGAACAACCACTACTACTACTACTAGCATTACAACAACAACCAGGACTACCACTACAAGAACAAACACTACTACTTCCAGAAGTAAAACCACTACTACTACTACTACTACAACAACAACCACCACCACGACTACTACTACAAGAACAACCACTACTACTACTAATAATACTACAAGTACAACCACTACTACTACTAAAAGAACAACCCCTACTACTACTACAAGAACAACCACTGCTTCTCCTACTACTATTACAAGAACAACCACTGCAACTACTACTACTGCTACTACAAGAACAACCGCTACTACTGCCAGAATTACAAGAACAACCAGTACTACTACTACAAGAACAACCACTACTACTACTACTACTAGAAGAACAACAACTACTACTACTACTACTACAAGAAACCACTATTACTTCTGCTACTACTACAAGAACAACCACTACTACTACTACAAGAACAACCACTACTTCTCCTACTACTACTGCTACTTCTACAAGAACAACCACTACTACTACTACTACTAAAACTACTGCAAGAACAACCACCACTACTACTACAAGAACAACCACTACTACTTCTACAAGTACAACCACAACTACTACTACAAGAATAACCTCTACTACTACTAGAAGAACAACCGCTGCTTCTCCTATTACTACTACTACTACAAGAACAACCACTACTACTACTACTACTACAAGTACAACAATTACTACTACTACTACAAGAACAACCACTACTACTTCTGCAAGAACAACAAGTACAACTACCACTACTACAACTACAAGAACAACCACTACTACTTCAACAACAACCACCACTACTACTACTACTACTACTACAAGAACAACCACTACTACTAATAGTACTACAAGAACAACCACTACTACTACTACTACTACTTCTACTACAAGAACAACCACTACTACTATTACTATTACTACTACTACTACTACTGCTACTACAAGAACAACCGCTACTACTGCTACTACTACTACTACTACTACAAGAACAACCACTACTACTACTACAAGAACAACCACTACTTCTCCTACTACTACTACTACTACTACTACAAGAACAACCACTACTACTTCTAAAAGTACAACCACAACTACTACTACAAGAACAACCCCTACTACTGCTACAAGAACAACAACTGCTTCTCCTACTACTACTTCTACTACAAGAACAACCACTACTACTAGTAGTATTAAAAGAAAAAACACTACTACTACTACAAGAACAACTACTACTAATACTATTACAAGTACAACCACTACTACTACCAGAACAACCACTACTACTACTACTAGCATTACAACAACAACCAGGACTACCACTACAAGAACAAACACTAGTACTTCCAGAAGTAAAACCACTACTACTACTACTACTACTACTACTACAAGAACAACCACCACCACGACTACTACTACAAGAACAACCACTACTACTACCAATAATACTACAAGTACAACCACTACTACTACTAAAAGAACAACCCCTACTACTACTACAAGAACAACCACTGCTTCTCCTACTACTAATATTACAAGAACAACCACTACATCTACTACTACTGCTACTACAAGAACAAACACTACTACTACTACTACAAGAACAACCACTACTACTACTACAACTACTACAAGTAGAACCACTACTACTACTACAAGAACAAACACTACTAATACTACAAGAACAGCCACTACAACTACTACAAGTATTACAAGAAAAACCACTACTACTACTACAAGAATAACCACTACTACTACTACAAGAACAACCACTACAACTAGTACAAGTATTACAAGAAAAACCACTACTACTACTACTACAAGAACAACAACTACTACTACTACAAGAACAACCACTAGAACTACCACTACTACCAATACAAGAACAACCGCTACTACTGCTAGTATTACAAGAACAACCAGTGCTACTACTACAAGAACAACCACTACTACTACTACTAGAAGAACAACTACTACTACTATTACTACTACTACAAGAAACCACTACTACTTCTTCTACTACTACAAGAACAACCACTACTACTACTACAAGAACAACCACTACTTCTCCTACTACTACTACTACAAGAACAACCACAACTACTAATAGTACTAATAGTACTACTAATACAAGAACAACCACTACTACTACTAGTACTACAAGAACAGCTGCTACTACTCCTGCTACTACTACTACTACTACAAGAACAACCACTACTACTACAAGAACAACCACTACTACTATTATTATTACTACTACTACTACTACAAGAACAACCACTACTAATTCTACAAGTACAACCACAAATACTACTACAAGAATAACCCCTACTACTACTAGAAGAACAACCGCTGCTTCTCCTATTACTACTACTACTACGAGAACAACCACTACTACTACTACTACTACTACTACAAGTACAACAATTACTACTACTACAAGAACAACCACTACTACTGCTACAAGAACAACAACTACAACTACCACTACTAAAACTACAAGAACAACCACTACTACTACAACAACAACCACCACTACTACTACTGCTACTACAAGAACAACCGCTACTACTGCTACTACTACTACTACTACTACAAGAACAACCACTAGTACTACTACAAAAACAACCTCTACTTCTCCTACTACTACTACTACTACAAGAACAACCACTACTACTTCTAAAAGTACAACCACAACTACTACTACAAGAACCACCCCTACTACTGCTACAAGAACAATCACTGCTTCTCCTACTACTAATATTACAAGAACAACCACTACATCTACTACTACCGCTACTACAAGAACAAACACTACTACTACTACTACAAGAACAACCACTACTACTACTACTACTACTACAAGTAGAACCACTACTACTACTACAAGAACAACCACTACCAATACTACAAGAACAGCCACTACAACTACTACAAGTATTACAAGAAAAACCACTACTACTACTACAAGAACAACCACTACTACTACTACAAGAACAACCACTGCTACTACAACAAGAACAACCACTACAACTAGTACAAGTATTACAAGAAAAACCACTACTACTACTACAAGAAGAACCACTACTACTACTACAAGAACAACCACTACAACTACCACTACTACCAATACAAGAACAACGGCTACTACTGCTAGTATTACAAGAACAACCAGTACTACTACTACAAGAACAACCACTACTACTACTACTACTAGAAGAACAACAACAACTACTACTACTACTAGTACTACTACAAGAAACCACTACTACTTCTTCTACTACTACAAGAACAACCACTACTACAACTACAAGAACAACCACTACTACTACAACAACAACCACCACTACTACTACTGCTACTACAAGAACAACCACTACTACTACTAGTACTACAAGAACAACCACTACTACTACTAGTACTACAAGAACAACCACTACTACTACTACTACTACTACAAGAACAACCACTAGTATTACAAGAACAACCACTACTACTATAACTATTACTACTACTACTACTACTGCTACAAGAACAACCACTACTACTTCTAAAAGTACAACCACAACTACTACTACAAGAACAACCCCTTCTACTGCTACAAGAACAACCACTACTTCTCCTACTACTACTACTACTACTACAAGAACAACCACTACTACTACTAGTACTACAAGAACAACCACTACTACTACTACTACTACTACAAGAACAACCACTAGTATTACAAGAACAACCACTACTACTATAACTATTACTACTACTACTACTACTGCTACAAGAACAACCACTACTACTTCTAAAAGTACAACCACAACTACTACTACAAGAACAACCCCTTCTACTGCTACAAGAACAACCACTGCTTCTCCTACTACTACTTCTACTACAAGAACAACCACTACTACTAGTAGTATTACAAGAAAAACAACTACTACTACTACAAGAAAAACTACTACTAATACTATTACAAGTACAACCACTACTACTACCAGAACAACCACTACTACCACTACAAGAGAAACCACTACTACTACTACTTCAAGAACAACCACTACTACTACTACTAGCATTACAACAACAACCAGGACTACCACTACAAGAACAAACACTACTACTTCCAGAAGTAAAACCACTACTAATACTACTACTACTACTACAACAACAACCACCACCACGACTACTACTACAAGAACAACCACTACTACTACTAATAATACTACAAGTACAACCACTACTACTACTAAAAGAACAACCCCTACTACTACTACAAGAACAACCACTGCTTCTCCTACTACTAATATTACAAGAACAACCACTGCAACTACTACTACTGCTACTACAAGAACAACCGCTACTACTGCCAGAATTACAAGAACAACCAGTACTACTACTACAAGAACAACCACTACTACTACTACTACTAGAAGAACAACAACTACTACTACAAGAAACCACTATTACTTCTGCTACTAATACAAGAACAACGACTACTACTACTACAAGAACAACCACTACTTCTCCTACTACTACTGCTACTTCTACAAGAACAACCACTACTACTACTACTACTAAAACTACTGCAAGATCAACCACCACTACTACTACAAGAACAACCACTACTACTTCTACAAGTACAACCACAACTACTACTACAAGAATAACCCCTACTACTAGAAGAACAACCGCTGCTTCTCCTATTACTACTACTACTACAAGAACAACCACTACTACTACTACTACAAGTACAACAATTACTACTACTACAAGAACAACCACTACTACTTCTGCAAGAACAACAACTACAACTACCACTACTACAACTACAAGAACAACCACTACTACTACAACAACAACCACCACTACTACTACTACTACAAGAACAACCACTACTACTACTAGTACTAAAAGAACAACCACTACTACTACTACTACTTCTACTACAAGAACAACCACTACTACTATTACTATTACTACTACTACTACTACTACAAGAACAACCACTACTACTTCTAAAAGTACAACCACAACTACTACTACAAGAACAACCCCTACTACTGCTACAAGAACAACCACTGCTTCTCCTACTACTACTTCTACTACAAGAAAAACCACTACTACTAGTAGTATTACAAGCAAAACCACTACTACTACTACAAGAACAACTACTTCTAATACTATTACAAGTACAAGCACTACTACTACCAGAACAACCACTACTACTACTACAAGAGAAACCACTACTACTACTACTACAAGAACAACCACTACTACTACTACTAGCATTACAACAACAACCAGGACTACCACTATAAGAACAAACACTACTACTTCCAGAAGTAAAACCACTACTACTACTACTACTACTACAAGAACAACCACCACCACGACTACTACTACAAGAACAACCACTACTACTACTAATAATACTACAAGTACAACCACTACTACTACTAAAAGAACAACCCCTACTACTACTACAAGAACAACCACTGCTTCTCCTACTACTAATATTACAAGAACAACCACTACATCTACTACTACTGCTACTACAAGAACAAACACTACTACTACTACTACAAGAACAACCACTACTATTACTACTACTTCTACAAGTAGAACCACTACTACTACTACAAGAACAACCACTGCTTCTCCTACTACTAATATTACAAGAACAACCACTACATCTACTACTACTGCTACTACAATAACAAACACTACTACTACAACTACAAGAACAACCACTACTACTACTACTACTACTACTACTACAAGAACAACCACTACTACTACTACAAGAACAGCCACTACAGCTAGTACAAGTATTACAAGAACAACCACTACTACTACTACAAGAACAACCACTACTACTACTACAAGAACAACCACTACAACTACCCCTACTACCAATACAAGAACAACCGCTACTACTGCCAGAATTACAAGAACAACCAGTACTACTACTACAAGAACAACCACTACTACTACTACTACTACTACTAGAAGAACAACAACTACTACTACTACTACTACAAGAAACCACTATTACTTCTGCTACTACTACAAGAACAACCACTACTACTACTACAAGAACACCCACTACTTCTCCTACTACTACTATTACTACTTCTACAAGAACAACCACTACTACTACTACTACTAAAACTACTGCAAGAACAACCACTACTACTACTACAAGAACAACCACTACTACTTCTACAAGTACAACCACAACTACTACTACAAGAATAACCCCTACTACTACTAGAAGAACAACCGCTGCTTCTCCTATTACTACTACTACTACGAGAACAACCACTACTACTACTACTACTAAAACTACTGCAAGAACAACCACCACTACTACTACAAGAACAACCACTACTACTTCTACAAGTACAACCACAACTACTACTACAAGAATAACCTCTACTACTACTAGAAGTACAACCGCTGCTTCTCCTATTACTACTACTACTACAAGAACAACCACTACTACTACTACTACTACAAGTACAACAATTACTACTACTACTACAAGAACAACCACTACTACTTCTGCAAGAACAAGTACAACTACCACTACTACAACTACAAGAACAACCACTACTACTTCAACAACAACCACCACTACTACTACTACTACTACAAGAACAACCACTACTACTAATAGTACTACAAGAACAACCACTACTACTACTACTACTACTTCTACTACAAGAACAACCACTACTACTATTACTATTACTACTACTACTACTACTGCTACTACAAGAACAACCGCTACTACTGCTACTACTACTACTACTACTACAAGAACAACCACTACTACTACTACAAGAACAACCACTACTTCTCCTACTACTACTACTACTACTACTACTACAAGAACAACCACTACTACTTCTAAAAGTACAACCACAACTACTACTACAAGAACAACCCCTACTACTGCTACAAGAACAACAACTGCTTCTCCTACTACTACTTCTACTACAAGAACAACCACTACTACTAGTAGTATTAAAAGAAAAAACACTACTACTACTACAAGAACAACTACTACTAATACTATTACAAGTACAACCACTACTACTACCAGAACAACCACTACTACTACTACTAGCATTACAACAACAACCAGGACTACCACTACAAGAACAAACACTAGTACTTCCAGAAGTAAAACCACTACTACTACTACTACTACTACTACTACAAGAACAACCACCACCACGACTACTACTACAAGAACAACCACTACTACTACTAATAATACTACAAGTACAACCACTACTACTACTAAAAGAACAACCCCTACTACTACTACAAGAACAACCACTGCTTCTCCTACTACTAATATTACAAGAACAACCACTACATCTACTACTACTGCTACTACAAGAACAAACACTACTACTACTACTACAAGAACAACCACTACTACTACTACAACTACTACAAGTAGAACCACTACTACTACTACAAGAACAAACACTACTACTACTACAAGAACAGCCACTACAACTACTACAAGTATTACAAGAAAAACCACTACTACTACTACTACAAGAACAACAACTACTACTACTACAAGAACAACCACTAGAACTACCACTACTACCAATACAAGAACAACCGCTACTACTGCTAGTATTACAAGAACAACCAGTGCTACTACTACAAGAACAACCACTACTTCTACTACTAGAAGAACAACTACTACTACTACTACTACTACTACAAGAAACCACTACTACTTCTTCTACTACTACAAGAACAACCACTACTACTACTACAAGAACAACCACTACTTCTCCTACTACTACTACTACAAGAACAACCACAACTACTAATAGTACTAATAGTACTACTAATACAAGAACAACCACTACTACTACTAGTACTACAAGAACAGCTACTACTACTCCTGCTACTACTACTACTACTACAAGAACAACCACTACTACTACAAGAACAACCACTACTACTATTATTATTACTACTACTACTACTACAAGAACAACCACTACTAATTCTACAAGTACAACCACAAATACTACTACAAGAATAACCCCTACTACTACTAGAAGAACAACCGCTGCTTCTCCTATTACTACTACTACTACGAGAACAACCACTACTACTACTACTACTACTACTACAAGTACAACAATTACTACTACTACAAGAACAACCACTACTACTGCTACAAGAACAACAACTACAACTACCACTACTAAAACTACAAGAACAACCACTACTACTACAACAACAACCACCACTACTACTACTGCTACTACAAGAACAACCGCTACTACTGCTACTACTACTACTACTACTACAAGAACAACCACTAGTACTACTACAAAAACAACCTCTACTTCTCCTACTACTACTACTACTACAAGAACAACCACTACTACTTCTAAAAGTACAACCACAACTACTACTACAAGAACAACCCCTACTACTGCTACAAGAACAATCACTGCTTCTCCTACTACTAATATTACAAGAACAACCACTACATCTACTACTACCGCTACTACAAGAACAAACACTACTACTACTACTACAAGAACAACCACTACTACTACTACTACTACTACAAGTAGAACCACTACTACTACTACAAGAACAACCACTACTAATACTACAAGAACAGCCACTACAACTACTACAAGTATTACAAGAAAAACCACTACTACTACTACAAGAACAACCACTACTACTACTACAAGAACAACCACTGCTACTACAACAAGAACAACCACTACAACTAGTACAAGTATTACAAGAAAAACCACTACTACTACTACAAGAAGAACCACTACTACTACTACAAGAACATCCACTACAACTACCACTACTACCAATACAAGAACAACGGCTACTACTGCTAGTATTACAAGAACAACCAGTACTACTACTACAAGAACAACCACTACTACTACTACTACTAGAAGAACAACAACAACTACTACTACTACTAGTACTACTACAAGAAACCACTACTACTTCTTCTACTACTACAAGAACAACCACTACTACAACTACAAGAACAACCACTACTACTACAACAACAACCACCACTACTACTACTGCTACTACAAGAACAACCACTACTACTACTACTACTACTGCAAGAACAACCACTACTACTACTACAAGAACAACCACTACTTCTCCTACTACTACTACTACTACTACAAGAACAACCACTACTACTACTAGTACTACAAGAACAACCACTACTACTACTACTACTACTACAAGAACAACCACTAGTATTACAAGAACAACCACTACTACTATAACTATTACTACTACTACTACTACTGCTACAAGAACAACCACTACTACTTCTAAAAGTACAACCACAACTACTACTACAAGAACAACCCCTTCTACTGCTACAAGAACAACCACTGCTTCTCCTTCTACTACAAGAACAACCACTACTACTAGTAGTATTACAAGAAAAACAACTACTACTACTACAAGAAAAACTACTACTAATACTATTACAAGTACAACCACTACTACTACCAGAACAACCACTACTACCACTACAAGAGAAACCACTACTACTACTACTTCAAGAACAACCACTACTACTACTACTAGCATTACAACAACAACCAGGACTACCACTACAAGAACAAACACTACTACTTCCAGAAGTAAAACCACTACTAATACTACTACTACTACTACTACAACAACAACCACCACCACGACTACTACTACAAGAACAACCACTACTACTACTAATAATACTACAAGTACAACCACTACTACTACTAAAAGAACAACCCCTACTACTACTACAAGAACAACCACTGCTTCTCCTACTACTAATATTACAAGAACAACCACTGCAACTACTACTACTGCTACTACAAGAACAACCGCTACTACTGCCAGAATTACAAGAACAACCAGTACTACTACTACAAGAACAACCACTACTACTACTACTACTAGAAGAACAACAACTACTACTACAAGAAACCACTATTACTTCTGCTACTACTACAAGAACAACCACTACTACTACTACAAGAACAACCACTACTTCTCCTACTACTACTGCTACTTCTACAAGAACAACCACTACTACTACTACTACTAAAACTACTGCAAGATCAACCACCACTACTACTACAAGAACAACCACTACTACTTCTACAAGTACAACCACAACTACTACTACAAGAATAACCCCTACTACTAGAAGAACAACCGCTGCTTCTCCTATTACTACTACTACTACAAGAACAACCACTACTACTACTACTACAAGTACAACAATTACTACTACTACAAGAACAACCACTACTACTTCTGCAAGAACAACAACTACAACTACCACTACTACAACTACAAGAACAACCACTACTACTACAACAACAACCACCACTACTACTACTACTACTACAAGAACAACCACTACTACTACTAGTACTACAAGAACAACCACTACTACTACTACTACTTCTACTACAAGAAAAACCACTACTACTATTACTATTACTACTACTACTACTACTACAAGAACAACCACTACTACTTCTAAAAGTACAACCACAACTACTACTACAAGAACAACCCCTACTACTGCTACAAGAACAACCACTGCTTCTCCTACTACTACTTCTACTACAAGAAAAACCACTACTACTAGTAGTATTACAAGCAAAACCACTACTACTACTACAAGAACAACTACTTCTAATACTATTACAAGTACAAGCACTACTACTACCAGAACAACCACTACTACTACTACAAGAGAAACCACTACTACTACTACTACAAGAACAACCACTACTACTACTACTAGCATTACAACAACAACCAGGACTACCACTATAAGAACAAACACTACTACTTCCAGAAGTAAAACCACTACTACTACTACTACTACTACAAGAACAACCACCACCACGACTACTACTACAAGAACAACCACTACTACTACTAATAATACTACAAGTACAACCACTACTACTACTAAAAGAACAACCCCTACTACTACTACAAGAACAACCACTGCTTCTCCTACTACTAATATTACAAGAACAACCACTACATCTACTACTACTGCTACTACAAGAACAAACACTACTACTACTACTACAAGAACAACCACTACTATTACTACTACTTCTACAAGTAGAACCACTACTACTACTACAAGAACAACCACTGCTTCTCCTACTACTAATATTACAAGAACAACCACTACATCTACTACTACTGCTACTACAATAACAAACACTACTACTACAACTACAAGAACAACCACTACTACTACTACTACTACTACAAGAACAACCACTACTACTACTACAAGAACAGCCACTACAGCTAGTACAAGTATTACAAGAAAAACCACTACTACTACTACAAGAACAACCACTACTACTACTACAAGAACAACCACTACAACTACCCCTACTACCAATACAAGAACAACCGCTACTACTGCCAGAATTACAAGAACAACCAGTACTACTACTACAAGAACAACCACTACTACTACTACTACTACTACTAGAAGAACAACAACTACTACTACTACTACTACTACAAGAAACCACTATTACTTCTGCTACTACTACAAGAACAACCACTACTACTACTACAAGAACACCCACTACTTCTCCTACTACTACTATTACTACTTCTACAAGAACAACCACTACTACTACTACTACTAAAACTACTGCAAGAACAACCACTACTACTACTACAAGAACAACCACTACTACTTCTACAAGTACAACCACAACTACTACTACAAGAATAACCCCTACTACTACTAGAAGAACAACCGCTGCTTCTCCTATTACTACTACTACTACGAGAACAACCACTACTACTACTACTACTACTACAACTACAAGTACAACAATTACTACTACTACAAGAACAACCACTACTACTTCTACAAGAACAACAACTACAACTACCACTACTAAAACTACAAGAACAACCACTACTACTACAACAACCACCACTACTACTACTGCTAATACAAGAACAACCGCTACTACTGCTACTACTACTACTACTACAAGAACAACCACTACTACTACTACAAGAACAACCACTACTTCTCCTACTACTACTACTACTACTACAAGAACAACCACTACTACTACTACAAGAACAACCACTACTTCTCCTACTACTACTACTACTACAAGAACAGCCACTACTACTACTGCTACTACTACTACTACTACAAGAACAACCACTACTACTACAAGAACAACCACTACTACTATTACTATTACTACTACTACTAGTACAAGAACAACCACTACTACTTCTAAAAGTACAACCACAACTACTACTACAAGAACAACCCCTACTACTGCTACAAGAACAACCACTGCTTCTCCTACTACTACTTCTACTACAAGAACAACCACTACTACTAGTAGTATTACAAGAAAAACCACTACTACTACTACAAGAACAACTACTACTAATACTATTACAAGTACAACCACTACTACTACCAGAACAACCACTACTACTACTACAAGAGAAACCACTACTACTACTACAAGAACAACCACTACTACTACTACTAGCATTACAACAACAACCAGGACTACCACTACAAGAACAAACACTACTACTTCCAGAAGTAAAACCACTACTACTACTACTACTACTACAAGAACAACCACCACCATGACTACTACTACATGAACAACCACTACTACTACTAATAATACTACAAGTACAACCACTACTACTACTAAAAGAACAACCCCTACTACTACTACAAGAACAACCACTGCTTCTCCTACTACTAATATTACAAGAGCAACCACTACATCTACTACTACTGCTACTACAAGAACAAACACTACTACTACTACTACTACAAGAACAACCACTACTACTACTACTACTACAAGTAGAACCACTACTACTACTACAAGAACAACCACTGCTTCTCCTACTACTAATATTACAAGAACAACCACTACATCTACTACTACTGCTACTACAATAACAACCACTACTACTACTACTACTACTACAAGAACAACCACTACTACTACTACAAGAACAACCACTACTACTACTACAAGAACAGCCACTACAGCTAGTACAAGTATTACAAGAAAAACCACTACTATTACTACAAGAACAACCACTACTACTACTACAAGAACAACCACTACAACTACCACTACTACCAATACAAGAACAACCGCTACTACTGTCAGAATTACAAGAACAACCAGTACTACTACTACAAGAACAACCACTACTACTACTACTACTACTACTAGAAGAACAACAACTACTACTACTACTACAAGAAACCACTATTACTTCTGCTACTACTACAAGAACATCCACTACTACTACTACTAGCATTACAACAACAACCAGGACTACCACTACAAGAACAAACACTACTACTTCCAGAAGTAAAACCACTACTACTACTACTACTACAAGAACAACCACCACCACGACTACTACTACAAGAACAACCACTACTATTACTAATAATACTACAAGTACAACCACTACTACTACTAAAAGAACAACCCCTACTACTACTACAAGAACAACCACTGCTTCTCCTACTACTAATATTACAAGAACAACCACTACATCTACTACTACTGCTACTACAAGAACAACCACTACTACTGCCAGAATTACAAGAACAACCAGTACTACTACTACAAGAACAACCACCACTACTACTACTACTAGAAGAACAACAACAACTACTACTACAAGAAACCACTATTACTTCTGCTACTACTACAAGAACAACCACTACTACTACTACAAGAACAACCACTACTTCTCCTACTACTACTACTTCTACAAGAACAACCACTACTACTACTACTACTAAAACTACTCCAAGAACAACCACTACTACTACTACAAGAACAACCACTACTACTTCTACAAGTACAACCACAACTACTACTACAAGAATAACCCCTACTACTACTAAAAGAACAACCGCTGCTTCTTCTATTACTACTACTACTACGAGAACAACTACTACTACTACTACTACTACTACAAGTACAAAAATTACTACTACTACAAGAACAACCACTACTACTTCTACAAGAACAACAACTACAACTACCACTACTAAAACTGCAAGAACAACCACTACTACAAAAACAACAACCACCACTACTACTACTGCTACTACAAGAACAACCACTACTACTGCTACTACTACTACTACTACTACAAGAACAACCACTACTACTACTACAAGAACAACCACTATTTCTCCTACTACTACTACTACTACAAGAACAACAACTACTACTACTAGTACTACAAGAACAGCCACTACTACTACTACTACTACTACTACTACTACTACTACTACTAGAACAACCACTACTACTACAAGAACAACCACTTCTACAACAACAACCACCACTACTACTTCTGCTACTACAAGAACAACCGCTACTACTGCTACTACTACTACTACTAATACAAGAACAACCACTACTACTACTAGTACTACAAGAACAGCCACTACTACTACTACTACTACTACTACTTCTACAAGAACAACCACTACTACTACAAGAACAACCACTACTACTATTACTATTACTACTACTACTACTACTACAAGAACAACCACTACTACTTCTAAAAGTACAACCACAACTACTACTACAAGAACAACCCCTACTACTGCTACAAGAACAACCACTGCTTCTCTTACTACTACTTCTACTACAAGAACAACCCCTACTACTAGTAGTATTACAAGAAAAACCACTACTACTACTACAAGAACAACTACTACTAATACTATTACAAGTACAACCACTACTACTAACAGAACAACCACTACTACTACTACAAGAGAAACCACTACTACTACTACTACAAGAACAACCACTACTACTACTACTAGCATTACAACAACAACCAGGACTACCACTACAAGAACAAACACTACTACTTCCAGAAGTAAAACCACTACTACTACTACTACTACTCCAAGAACAACCACCACCACGACTACTACTACAAGAACAACCACTACTATTACTAATAATACTACAAGTACAACCACCACTACTACTAAAAGAACAACCCCTACTACTACTACAAGAACAACCACTGCTTCTCCTACTACTAATATTACAAGAACAACCACTACTTCTACTACTACTGCTACTACAAGAACAAACACTACTACTACTACTACTACAAGAACAACCACTACTACTACTACTACTAATATTACAAGAACAACCACTACATCTACTACTACTGCTACTACAATAACAAACACAACTACTACTACTACAAGAACAACCACTACTACTACTACTACTACTACTACTACAAGAACAACCACTACTACTACTACAAGAACAACCACTACTACTACTACAAGAACAGCCACTACAGCTAGTACAAGTATTACAAGAAAAACCACTACTACTACTACAAGAACAACCACTACTACTACTACAAGAACAACCACTACAACTACCACTACTACCAATACAAGAACAACCGCTACTACTGCCAGAATTACAAGAACAACCAGTACTACTACTACAAGAACAACCACTACTACTACTACTACTAGAAGAACAACAACTACTACTACTACTACTACAAGAAACCACTATTACTTCTGCTACTACTACAAGAACAACCACTACTACTACTAGTACTACAAGAACAGGCACTACTACTACTACTACTACAAGAACAACCACTACTACTACAAGAACAACCACTACTACAACAACAACCACCACTACTACTACTGCTACTACAAGAACAACCGCTACTACTGCTACTACTACTACTACTACTACAAGAACAACCACTACTACTACTAGTACTACAAGAACAGCCACTACTACTACTACTAGTAGTACTACTACTCCTACAAGAACAACCACTACTACTACAAGAACAACCACTACTACTATTACTATTACTACTACTACTACTACAAGAACAACCACTACTACTACTACAAGAACAACCACTACAACTACCACTACTACCAATACAAGAACAACCGCTACTACTGCCAGAATTACAAGAACAACCAGTACTACTACTACAAGAACAACCACTACTACTACTACTAGAAGAACAACAACAACTACTACTACAAGAAACCACTATTACTTCTGCTACTACTACAAGAACAACCACTACTACTACTACAAGAACAACCACTACTTCTCCTACTACTACTACTACTTCTACAAGAACAACCACTACTACTACTACTACTAAAACTACTCCAAGAACAACCACTACTACTACTACAAGAACAACCACTACTACTTCTACAAGTACAACCACAAATACTACTACAAGAATAACCCCTACTACTACTAGAAGAACAACCGCTGCTTCTCCTATTACTACTACTACTACTACGAGAACAACCACTACTACTACCACTACTACTACAAGTACAACGATTACTACTACTACAAGAACAACCACTACTACTTCTACAAGAACAACAACTACAACTACCACTACTAAAACTACAAGAACAACCACTACTACAACAACAACAACCACCACTACTACTACTGCTACTACAAGAACAACCGCTACTACTGCTACTACTACTACTACTACAAGAACAACCACTACTACTACTACAAGAACAACCACTACTTCTCCTACTACTACTACTACTACTACAAGAACAACCACTACTACTACTAGTACTACAAGAACAGCCACTACTACTACTACTACTACTACTACTACTACTACAAGAACAACCACTACTACTACAAGAACAACCACTACTACTATTACTATTACTACTACTACTACTACTACTACTACAAGAACAACCACTACTACTTCTAAAAGTACAACCACAACTACTACTACAAGAACAACCCCTACTACTGCTACAAGAACAACCACTGCTTCTCCTACTACTACTTCTACTACAAGAACAACCACTACTACTAGTAGTATTACAAGAAAAAACACTACTACTACTACAAGAACAACTACTACTAATACTATTACAAGTACAACCACTACTACTACCAGAACAACCACTACTACTACTACAAGAGAAACCACTACTACTACTACTACAAGAACAACCACTACTACTACTACTAGCATTACAACAACAACCAGGACTACCACTACAAGAACAAACACTACTACTTCCAGAAGTAAAACCACTACTACTACTACTACTACTACTACAAGAACAACCACCACCACGACTACTACTACAAGAACAACCACTACTACGACTAATAATACTACAAGTACAACCACTACTACTACTTAAAGAACAACCCCTACTACTACTACAAGAACAACCACTACTACTACTACTACTAAAACTACTCCAAGAACAACCACTACTACTACTACAAGAACAACCACTGCTTCTCCTACTACTAATATTACCAGAACAACCACTACATCTACTACTACTGCTACTACAAGAACAACCACTAATACTGCCAGAATTACAAGAACAACCAGTACTACTACTACAAGAACAACCACTACTACTACTACTACTAGAAGAACAACAACTATTACTACTACAAGAAACCACTATTACTTCTGCTACTACTACAAGAACAACCACTACTACTGCTACAAGATCAACCACTACTACTACAAGAACAACCACTACTACAACAACAAAAACCACCACTACTACTACTGCTACTACAAGAACAACTGCTACTACTGCTACTACTACTACTACAAGAACAACCACTACTACTACTAGTACTACAAGAAGAGCCACTACTACTACTATTACTACTACTACAAGAACAACCACTACTACTACAAGAACAACCACTACTACTATTACAATTACTACTACTACTACTACAAGAACAACCACTACTAATACTAATAATACTACAAGTACAACCACTACTACTACTAAAAGAAGAACCCCTACTACTACTACATGAACAACCACTGCTTCTCCTACTACTAATATTACAAGAACAACCACTACATCTACTACTACTGCTACTACAAGAACAAACACTACTACTACTACTACAAGAACAACCACTACTACTACTACTACTACTACAAGTAGAACCCCTACTACTACTACATGAACAACCACTGCTTCTCCTACTACTAATATTACAAGAACAACAACTACATCTACTACTACTGCTACTACAAGAACAAACGCTACTACTACTACTACAAGAACAACCACTACTACTACTACTACTACTACAAGTAGAACCTCTACTACTACTACAAGAACAACCACTGCTTCTCCTACTACTAATATTACAAGAACAACCACTACATCTACTACTACTGCTACTACAATAACAAACACTACTACTACTACTACAAGAACAACCACTACTACTACTACTACTACAACAAGAACAACCACTCCTACTACTACAAGAACAACCACTATTACTACTACAAGAACAGCCACTACAGCTAATACAAGTATTACAAGAGGAACCACCACTACTACTACAAGAACAACCACTACTACTACCACTACTACAAATACAAGAACAACCGCTACTACTGCCAGAATTACAAGAACAACCAGTACTACTACTACAAGAACAACCACTACTACTACTACTACTAGAAGAACAACTACTACTACTACTACAAGAAACCACTATTACTTCTGCTACTACTACAAGAACAACCACTACTACTACTACAAGAACAACCACTACTTCTCCTACTACTACTACTACTTCTACAAGAACAACCACTACTACTACTACTAAAACTACTGCAAGAACAACCAGTACTACTACTACAAGAACAACCACTACTACTTCTACAAGTACAACCACAACTACTACTACAAGAATAACCCCTACTACAACTAGAAGAACAACCGCTGCTTCTCCTATTACTACTACTACTACGAGAACAACCACTACTACTACTACTACTACAAGTACAACAATTACTACTACTACAAGAACAACCACTACTACTTCTACAAGAACAACAACTACAACCAGCACTACTAAAACTACAAGAAGAACCACTACTACTACAACAACAACCACCACTACTACTACTGCTACTACAAGAACAACCGCTACTACTGCTACTACTACTACTACAAGAACAACCACTACTACTACTATAAGAACAACCACTACTACTACTAATAATACCACAAGTACAACCACTACTACTACTAAAAGTACAACCCCTACTACTACTACAAGAACAACCACTGCTTCTCCTACTACTAATATTACAAGAACAACCACTACATCTACTACTACTGCTACTACAAGAACAAACACTACTACTACTACTACAAGAACAACCACTACTACTACTACTACTACTACTACAAGAACAACCACTACTACTACTACAAGAACAACCACTACTACTACTACAAGAACAGCCACTACAGCTAGTACAAGTATTACAAGAAAAACCACTACTACTACTACAAGAACAACCACTGCTACTACTACAAGAACAACCACTACAACTACCACTACTACCAATACAAGAACAACCGCTACTACTGCCAGAATTACAAGAACAACTAGTACTACTACTACAAGAACAACCACTACTACTACTACTACTAGAAGAACAACAACTACTACTACTACTACTACAAGAAACCACTATTACTTCTGCTACTACTACAAGAACAACCACTTCTACAACTACAAGAACAACCACTACTTCTCCTACTACTACTACTACTTCTACAAGAACAACCACTACTACTACTACTATTAAAACTACTGCAAGAACAACCAGTACTACTACTACAAGAACAACCACTACTACTTCTACAAGTACAACCACAACTACTACTACAAGAATAACCCCTACTACAACTAGAAGAACAACCGCTGCTTCTCCTATTACTACTACTACTACGAGAACAACCACTACTACTACTACTACTACTACAAGTACAACAATTACTACTACTACAAGAACAACCACTACTACTTCTACAAGAACAACAACTACAACCAGCACTACTAAAACTACAAGAAGAACCACTACTACTACAACAACAACCACCACCACTACTACAGCTACTACAAGAACAACCGCTACTACTGCTACTACTACTACTACTACTACAAGAACAACCACTACTACTACTACAAAAACAACCACTACTTCTCCTCCTACTACTACTACTACTACAAGAACAACAACTACTACTACTAGTACTACAAGAACAGCCACTACTACTACTACTACTACTACTACTTCTACAAGAACAACCACTACTACTACAAGAACAACCACTACTACTATTACTATTACTACTACTACTACTACTACTAATACAAGAACAACCACTACTACTTCTAAAAGTACAACCACAACTACTACTACAAGAACAACCCCTACTACTGCTACAAGAACAACCACTGCTTCTCCTACTACTACTTCTACTACAAGAACAACCACTACTACTAGTAGTATTACAAGAAAAACCACTACTACTACTACAAGAACAACTACTACTAATACTATTACAAGTAAAACCACTACTACTACCAGAACAACCACTACTACTACTACAAGAGAAACCACTACTACTACTACTACAAGAACAACCACTACTACTACTACTAGCATTACAACAACAACAAGGACTACCACTACAAGAACAAACACTACTACTTCCAGAAGTAAAACCACTACTACTACTACTACTACTACAAGAACAACCACCACCACGACTTCTACTACAAGAACAACCACTACTACTACTAATAATACTACAAGTACAACCACTACTACTACTAAAAGAACAACCCCTACTACTACTACAAGAACAACCACTGCTTCTCCTACTACTAATATTACAAGAACAACCACCACATCTACTACTACTGCTACTAGAAGAACAAACACTACTACTACTACTACAAGAACAACCACTACTACTACTACAAGAACAGCCACTACAGCTAGTACAAGTATTACAAGAAAAACCACTACTACTACTACAAGAACAACCACTACTACTACTACAAGAACAACCACTACAACTACCACTACTACCAATACAAGAACAACCGCTACTACTGCCAGAATTACAAGAACAACCAGTACTACTACTACAAGAACAACCACTTCTACTACTACTACTAGAAGAACAACAACTACTACTACTACTACTACTACTACAAGAAACCACTATTACTTCTGCTACTACTTCAAGAACAACCACTACTACTACTAGAAGAACAACCACTACTTCTCCTACTACTACTACTACTTCTACAAGAACAACCTCTACTACTACTACTACTAAAACTACTGCAAGAACAACCAGTACTACCACTACAAGAACAACCACTACTACTTCTACAAGTACAACCACAACTACTACTACAAGAATAACCCCTACTACAACTAGAAGAACAACCGCTGCTTCTCCTATTACTACTACTACTACGAGAACAACCACTACTACTACTACTACAAGTACAACAATTACTACTACTACAAGAACAACCACTACTACTTCTACAAGAACAACAACTACAACCAGCACTACTAAAACTACAAGAAGAACCACTACTACTACAACAACAACCACCACTACTACTACTGCTACTACAAGAACAACCGCTACTACTGCTACTACTACTAATACTACTACAAGAACAACCACTACTACTACTACAAGAACAACCACTACTTCTCCTACTACTACTACTACTACTACAAGAACAACCACTACTACTACTAGTACTACAATAACAGCCACTACTACTACTACTACTACTACTACTACTACTACTACTACTACTACTACTACAAGAACAACCACTACTACTACAAGAACAACCACTACTACTATTACTATTACTACTACTACTACTACTACTACAAGAACAACCACTACTACTTCTAAAAGTACAACCACAACTACTACTACAAGAACAACCCCTACTACTGCTACAAGAACAACCACTGCTTCTACTACTACTACTTCTACTACAAGAACAACCACTACTACTAGTAGTATTACAAGAAAAACCACTACTACTACTACAAGAACAACTACTACTAATACTATTACAAGTACAACCACTACTACTACCAGAACAACCACTACTACTACTACAAGAGAAACCACTACTACTATTACTACAAGAACAACCACTACTACTACTACTAGCATTACAACAACAACCAGGACTACCACTACAAGAACAAACACTACTACTTCCAGAAGTAAAACCACTACTACTACTACTACTACTACAAGACCAACCACCACCACGACTACTACTACAAGAACAACCACTACTACTAATAATAATACTACAAGTACAACCACTATTACTACTAAAAGAACAACCCCTACTACTACTACAAGAACAACCACTGCTTCTCCTACTACTAATATTACAAGAACAACCACTACATCTACTACTACTGCTACTACAAGAACAAACACTACTACTACTACTACTACAAGAACAACCACTACTACTACTACTACTACAAGTAGAACCACTACTACTACTACAAGAACAACCACTGCTTCTCCTACTACTAATATTACAAGAACAACCACTACATCTACTACTACTGCTACTACAATAACAACCACTACTACTACTACTACTACTACTACAAGAACAACCACTACTACTACTACAAGAACAACCACTACTACTACTACAAGAACAGCCACTACAGCTAGTACAAGTATTACAAGAAAAACCACTACTATTACTACAAGAACAACCACTACTACTACTACAAGAACAACCACTACAACTACCACTACTACCAATACAAGAACAACCGCTACTACTGTCAGAATTACAAGAACAACCAGTACTACTACTACAAGAACAACCACTACTACTACTACTACTAGAAGAACAACAACAACTACTACTACAAGAAACCACTATTACTTCTGCTACTACTACAAGAACAACCACTACTACTACTACTAGCATTACAACAACAACCAGGACTACCACTACAAGAACAAACACTACTACTTCCAGAAGTAAAACCACTACTACTACTACTACTACAAGAACAACCACCTCCACGACTACTACTACAAGAACAACCACTACTATTACTAATAATACTACAAGTACAACCACTACTACTACTAAAAGAACAACCCCTACTACTACTACAAGAACAACCACTGCTTCTCCTACTACTAATATTACAAGAACAACCACTACATCTACTACTACTGCTACTACAAGAACAACCACTACTACTGCCAGAATTACAAGAACAACCAGTACTACTACTACAAGAACAACCACCACTACTACTACAACTAGAAGAACAACAACTACTACTACTACTACAAGAAACCACTATTACTTCTGCTACTACTACAAGAACAACCACTACTACTACTACAAGAACAACCACTACTACTACTACTACTACTACAAGAACAACCACTACTACTACTACAAGAACAACCACTACTACTACTACAAGAACAGCCACTACAGCTAGTACAAGTATTACAAGAAAAACCACTGCTTCTACTACAAGAACAACCACTACTACTTCTACAAGAACAACAACTACAACTACCACTACTAAAACTAGAAGAACAACCACTACTACTACAACAACAACCACCACTACTACTACAGCTACTACAAGAACAACCGCTACTACTGATACTACTACTACTACTACAAGAACAACCACTACTACTACTACAAGAACAACCACTACTTCTCCTACTACTACTACTTCTACAAGAACAACCACTACTACTACTACTACTAAAACTACTCCAAGAACAACCACTACTACTACTACAAGAACAACCACTACTACTTCTACAAGTACACCCACAACTACTACTACAAGAATAACACCTACTACTACTAAAAGAACAACCGCTGCTTCTTCTATTACTACTACTACTACGAGAACAACCACTACTACTACTACTACTACTACAAGTACAAAAATTACTACTACTACAAGAACAACCACTACTACTTCTACAAGAACAACAACTACAACTACCACTACTAAAACTACAAGAACAACCACTACTACAACAACAACAACCACCACTACTACTACTGCTACTACAAGAACAACCGCTACTACTGCTACTACTACTACTACTACTACAAGAACAACCACTACTACTACTACAAGAACAACCACTCCTCCTCCTCCTCCTCCTACTACTACTACTACTACTACAAGAACAACCACTACTACTACTAGTACTACAAGAACAGGCACTACTACTACTACTACTACTACTACTCCAAGAACAACCACTACTACTACAAGAACAACCACTACTACAACAACAACCACCACTAATACTACTGCTACTACAAGAACAACCGCTACTACTGCTACTACTACTACTACTACTACTACAAGAACAACCACTACTACTAGTAGTACTACAAGAACAGCCACTACTACTACTACTACTACTACTAGTACTACTACTACTACAAGAACAACCACTACTACTACAAGAACAACCACTACTACTATTACTATTACTACTACTACTACTAAAAGAACAACCACTACTACTACTACAAGAACAACCACTACAACTACCACTACTACCAATACAAGAACAACCGCTACTACTGCCAGAATTACAAGAACAACCAGTACTACTACTACAAGAACAACCACTACTTCTACTACTACTAGAAGAACAACAACTACTACTACTACAAGAAACCACTATTACTTGTGCTACTACTACAAGAACAACCACTACTACTACTACAAGAACAACCACTACTTCTCCTACTATTACTACTACTTCTACAAGAACAACCACTACTACTACTACTACTAAAACTACTCCAAGAACAACCACTACTACTACTACAAGAACAACCACTACTACTTCTACAAGCACAACCACAAATACTACTACAAGAATAACCCCTACTACTACTAGAAGAACAACCGCTGCTTCTCCTATTACTACTACTACTACGAGAACAACCACTACTACTACTACTACTACTACTAGTACAACAATTACTACTACTACAAGAACAACCACTACTACTTCTACAAGAACAACAACTACAACTACCACTACTAAAACTAGAAGAACAACCACTACTACTACAACAACAACCACCACTACTACTACTGCTACTACAAGAACAACCGCTACTACTGATACTACTACTACTACTACAAGAACAACCACTACTACTACTACAAGAACAACCACTACTTCTCCTACTACTACTACTACTACAAGAACAACCACTACTACTACTAGTACTACAAGAACAGCCACTACTACTACTACTACTACTACTACAAGAACAACCACTACTACTACAAGAACAACCACTACTACTATTACTATTACTACTACTACTACTACTACTACTACTACAAGAACAACCACTACTACTTCTAAAAGTACAACCACAACTACTACTACAAGAACAACCCCTACTACTGCTACAAGAACAACCACTGCTTCTCCTACTACTACTTCTACTACAAGAACAACCACTACTACTAGTAGTATTACAAGAAAAAACACTACTACTACTACAAGAACAACTACTACTAATACTATTACAAGTACAACCACTACTACTACCAGAACAACCACTACTACTACTACAAGAGAAACCACTACTACTACTACTACAAGAACAACCACTACTACTACTACTAGCATTACAACAACAACCAGGACTACCACTACAAGAACAAACACTACTACTTCCAGAAGTAAAACCACTACTACTACTACTACTACTACTACAAGAACAACCACCACCACGACTACTACTACAAGAACAACCACTACTACTACTAATAATACTACAAGTACAACCACTACTACTACTTAAAGAACAACCCCTACTACTACTACAAGAACAACCACTACTACTACTACTACTAAAACTACTCCAAGAACAACCACTACTACTACTACAAGAACAACCACTGCTTCTCCTACTACTAATATTACCAGAACAACCACTACATCTACTACTACTGCTACTACAAGAACAACCACTAATACTGCCAGAATTACAAGAACAACCAGTACTACTACTACAAGAACAACCACTACTACTACTACTACTAGAAGAACAACAACTATTACTACTACAAGAAACCACTATTACTTCTGCTACTACTACAAGAACAACCACTACTACTGCTACAAGATCAACCACTACTACTACAAGAACAACCACTACTACAACAACAAAAACCACCACTACTACTACTGCTACTACAAGAACAACTGCTACTACTGCTACTACTACTACTACAAGAACAACCACTACTACTACTAGTACTACAAGAAGAGCCACTACTACTACTATTACTACTACTACAAGAACAACCACTACTACTACAAGAACAACCACTACTACTATTACAATTACTACTACTACTACTACAAGAACAACCACTACTAATACTAATAATACTACAAGTACAACCACTACTACTACTAAAAGAAGAACCCCTACTACTACTACATGAACAACCACTGCTTCTCCTACTACTAATATTACAAGAACAACCACTACATCTACTACTACTGCTACTACAAGAACAAACACTACTACTACTACTACAAGAACAACCACTACTACTACTACTACTACTACAAGTAGAACCCCTACTACTACTACATGAACAACCACTGCTTCTCCTACTACTAATATTACAAGAACAACCACTACATCTACTACTACTGCTACTACAAGAACAAACACTACTACTACTACTACAAGAACAACCACTACTACTACTACTACTACTACAAGTAGAACCTCTACTACTACTACAAGAACAACCACTGCATCTCCTACTACTAATATTACAAGAACAACCACTACATCTACTACTACTGCAACTACAATAACAAACACTACTACTACTACTACAAGAACAACCACTACTACTACTACTACTACAACAAGAACAACCACTCCTACTACTACAAGAACAACCACTACTACTACTACAAGAACAGCCACTACAGCTAATACAAGCATTACAAGAGGAACCACCACTACTACTACAAGAACAACCACTACTACTACCACTACTACAAATACAAGAACAACCGCTACTACTGCCAGAATTACAAGAACAACCAGTACTACTACTACAAGAACAACCACTACTACTACTACTACTAGAAGAACAACAACTACTACTACTACTACAAGAAACCACTATTACTTCTGCTACTACTACAAGAACAACCACTACTACTACTACAAGAACAACCACTACTTCTCCTACTACTACTACTTCTACAAGAACAACCACTACTACTACTACTAAAACTACTGCAAGAACAACCAGTACTACTACTACAAGAACAACCACTACTACTTCTACAAGTACAACCACAACTACTACTACAAGAATAACCCCTACTACAACTAGAAGAACAACCGCTGCTTCTCCTATTACTACTACTACTACGAGAACAACCACTACTACTACTACTACTACTACAAGTACAACAATTACTACTACTACAAGAACAACCACTACTACTTCTACAAGAACAACAACTACAACCAGCACTACTAAAACTACAAGAAGAACCACTACTACTACAACAACAACCACCACTACTACTACTGCTACTACAAGAACAACCGCTACTACTGCTACTACTACTACTACTACAAGAACAACCACTACTACTACTATAAGAACAACCACTACTACTACTAATAATACCACAAGTACAACCACTACTACTACAAAAAGTACAACCCCTACTACTACTACAAGAACAACCACTGCTTCTCCTACTACTAATATTACAAGAACAACCACTACATCTACTACTACTGCTACTACAAGAACAAACACTACTACTACTACTACAAGAACAACCACTACTACTACTACTACTACTACAAGAACAACCACTACTACTACTACAAGAACAACCACTACTACTACTACAAGAACAGCCACTACAGCTAGTACAAGTATTACAAGAAAAACCACTACTACTACTACAAGAACAACCACTGCTACTACTACAAGAACAACCACTACAACTACCACTACTACCAATACAAGAACAACCGCTACTACTGCCAGAATTACAAGAACAACTAGTACTACTACTACAAGAACAACCACTACTACTACTACTACTAGAAGAACAACAACTACTACTACTACTACTACAAGAAACCACTATTACTTCTGCTACTACTACAAGAACAACCACTACTACAACTACAAGAACAACCACTACTTCTCCTACTACTACTACTACTTCTACAAGAACAACCACTACTACTACTACTACTAAAACTACTGCAAGAACAACCAGTACTACTACTACAAGAACAACCACTACTACTTCTACAAGTACAACCACAACTACTACTACAAGAATAACCCCTACTACAACTAGAAGAACAACCGCTGCTTCTCCTATTACTACTACTACTACGAGAACAACCACTACTACTACTACTACTACTACAAGTACAACAATTACTACTAC
The DNA here is from genome assembly GCF_030867095.1 of Alligator mississippiensis. Lineage (NCBI taxonomy): Eukaryota > Metazoa > Chordata > Crocodylia > Alligatoridae > Alligator > Alligator mississippiensis. The sequence continues at coordinate 31,512,143 of NC_081832.1, forward strand.
TACAAGAACAACCACTACTACTTCTACAAGAACAACAACTACAACCAGCACTACTAAAACTACAAGAAGAACCACTACTACTACAACAACAACCACCACCACTACTACAGCTACTACAAGAACAACCGCTACTACTGCTACTACTACTACTACTACTACAAGAACAACCACTACTACTACTACAAAAACAACCACTACTTCTCCTCCTACTACTACCACTACTACAAGAACAACAACTACTACTACTAGTACTACAAGAACAGCCACTACTACTACTACTACTACTACTACTTCTACAAGAACAACCACTACTACTACAAGAACAACCACTACTACTATTACTATTACTACTACTACTACTACTACTACAAGAACAACCACTACTACTTCTAAAAGTACAACCACAACTACTACTACAAGAACAACCCCTACTACTGCTACAAGAACAACCACTGCTTCTCCTACTACTACTTCTACTACAAGAACAACCACTACTACTAGTAGTATTACAAGAAAAACCACTACTACTACTACAAGAACAACTACTACTAATACTATTACAAGTACAACCACTACTACTACCAGAACAACCACTACTACTACTACAAGAGAAACCACTACTACTACTACTACAAGAACAACCACTACTACTACTACTAGCATTACAACAACAACCAGGACTACCACTACAAGAACAAACACTACTACTTCCAGAAGTAAAACCACCACTACTACTACTACTACTACAAGAACAACCACCACCACGACTACTACTACAAGAACAACCACTACTACTACTAATAATACTACAAGTACAACCACTACTACTACTAAAAGAACAACCCCTACTACTACTACAAGAACAACCACTGCTTCTCCTACTACTAATATTACAAGAACAACCACCACATCTACTACTACTGCTACTAGAAGAACAAACACTACTACTACTACTACAAGAACAACCACTACTACTACTACAAGAACAGCCACTACAGCTAGTACAAGTATTACAAGAAAAACCACTACTACTACTACAAGAACAACCACTACTACTACTACAAGAACAACCACTACAACTACCACTACTACCAATACAAGAACAACCGCTACTACTGCCAGAATTACAAGAACAACCAGTACTACTACTACAAGAACAACCACTACTACTACTACTACTAGAAGAACAACAACTACTACTACTACTACAAGAAACCACTATTACTTCTGCTACTACTTCAAGAACAACCACTACTACTACTAGAAGAACAACCACTACTTCTCCTACTACTACTACTACTTCTACAAGAACAACCTCTACTACTACTACTACTAAAACTACTGCAAGAACAACCAGTACTACTACTACAAGAACAACCACTACTACTTCTACAAGTACAACCACAACTACTACTACAAGAATAACCCCTACTACAACTAGAAGAACAACCGCTGCTTCTCCTATTACTACTACTACTACGAGAACAACCACTACTACTACTACTACAAGTACAACAATTACTACTACTACAAGAACAACCACTACTACTTCTACAAGAACAACAACTACAACCAGCACTACTAAAACTACAAGAAGAACCACTACTACTACAACAACAACCACCACTACTACTACTGCTACTACAAGAACAACCGCTACTACTACTACAAGAACAACCACTACTTCTCCTACTACTACTACTACTACTACAAGAACAACCACTACTACTACTAGTACTACAATAACAGCCACTACTACTACTACTACTACTACTACTACTACTACTACTACTACAAGAACAACCACTACTACTACAAGAACAACCACTACTACTATTACTATTACTACTACTACTACTACTACTACTACAAGAACAACCACTACTACTTCTAAAAGTACAACCACAACTACTACTACAAGAACAACCCCTACTACTGCTACAAGAACAACCACTGCTTCTCCTACTACTACTTCTACTACAAGAACAACCACTACTACTAGTAGTATTACAAGAAAAACCACTACTACTACTACAAGAACAACTACTACTAATACTATTACAAGTACAACCACTACTACTACCAGAACAACCACTACTACTACTACAAGAGAAACCACTACTACTATTACTACAAGAACAACCACTACTACTACTACTAGCATTACAACAACAACCAGGACTACCACTACAAGAACAAACACTACTACTTCCAGAAGTAAAACCACCACTACTACTACTACTACTACAAGACCAACCACCACCACGACTACTACTACAAGAACAACCACTACTACTAATAATAATACTACAAGTACAACCACTATTACTACTAAAAGAACAACCCCTACTACTACTACAAGAACAACCACTACTTCTCCTACTACTACTACTACTTCTACAAGAACAACCACTACTACTACTACTAAAACTACTGCAAGAACAACCAGTACTACTACTACAAGAACAACCACTACTACTTCTACAAGTACAACCACAACTACTACTACAAGAATAACCCCTACTACAACTAGAAGAACAACCGCTGCTTCTCCTATTACTACTACTACTACGAGAACAACCACTACTACTACTACTACTACTACAATTACAACAATTACTGCTACTACAAGAACAACCACTACTACTTCTACAAGAACAACAACTACAACCAGCACTACTAAAACTACAAGAAGAACCACTACTACTACAACAACAACCACCACCACTACTACAGCTACTACAAGAACAACCGCTACTACTGCTACTACTACTACTACTACAAGAACAACCACTACTACTACTACAAGAACAACCACTACTTCTCCTACTACTACTACTACTACTACAAGAACAACCACTACTACTACTAGTACTACAAGAACAGCCACTACTACTACTACTACTACTACTACTACTACTACTACTACTACAAGAACAACCACTACTACTTCTAAAAGTACAACCACAACTACTACTACAAGAACAACCCCTACTACTGCTACAAGAACAACCACTGCTTCTCCTAGTACTACTTCTACTACAAGAACAACCACTACTACTAGTAGTATTACAAGAAAAACCACTACTACTACTACAAGAACAACTACTACTAATACTATTACAAGTACAACCACTACTACTACCAGAACAACCACTACTACTACTATAAGAGAAACCACTACTACTACTACTACATGAACAACCACTACTACTAGTACTAGAATGACAACAACAACCAGGACTACCACTACAAGAACAAACACTACTACTTCCAGAAGTAAAACCACTACTACTACTACTACTACTACAAGAACAACCACCACCACGACTACTACTACAAGAACAACCACTACTACTAATAATAATACTACAAGTACAACCACTACTACTACTACAAGAACAACCACTACAACTACCAATACTACCAATACAAGAACAACCGCTACTACTGCCAGAATTACAAGAACAACCAGTACTACTACTACAAGAACAACCACTACTACTACTACTACTAGAAGAACAACAACTACTACTACTACAAGAAACCACTATTACTTCTGCTACTACTACAAGAACAACCACTACTACTACTACAAGAACAACCACTACTTCTCCTACTACTACTACTACTTCTACAAGAACAACCACTACTACTACTACTACTAAAACTACTCCAAGAACAACCACTACTACTACTACAAGAACAACCACTACTACTTCTACAAGTACAACCACAACTATTACTACAAGAATAACCCCTACTACTACTAGAAGAACAACCGCTGCTTCTCCTATTACTACTACTACTACGAGAACAACCACTACTAATACTACTACTACTACAAGTACAACAATTACTACTACTACAAGAACAACCACTACTACTTCTACAAGAACAACAACTACAACCAGCACTACTAAAACTACAAGAAGAACCACTACTACTACAACAACCACCACCACTACTACAGCTACTACAAGAACAACCGCTACTACTGCTACTACTACTACTACTACTACAAGAACAACCACTACTACTACTACAAAAACAACCACTACTTCTCCTACTACTACTCCTACTACTACAAGAACAACAACTACTACTACTAGTACTACAAGAACAGCCACTACTACTACTACTACTACTACTACTACTACAAGAACAACCACTACTACTACAAGAACAACCACTACTACTATTACTATTACTACTACTACTACTACTACTACTACAAGAACAACCACTACTACTTCTAAAAGTACAACCACAACTACTACTACAAGAACAACCCCTACTACTGCTACAAGAACAACCACTGCTTCTCCTACTACTACTTCTACTACAAGAACAACCACTACTACTAGTAGTATTACAAGAAAAACCACTACTACTATTACAAGAACAACTACTACTAATACTATTACAAGTACAACCACTACTACTACCAGAACAACCACTACTACTACTACAAGAGAAACCACTACTACTACTACTACAAGAACAACCAGTACTACTACTACTAGCATTACAACAACAACCAGGACTACCACTACAAGAACAAACACTACTGCTTCCAGAAGTAAAACCACTACTACTACTACTACTACTACAAGAACAACCACCACCACGACTACTACTACAAGAACAACCACTACTACTAATAATAATACTACAAGTACAACCACTACTACTACTAAAAGAACAACCCCTACTACTACTACAAGAACAACCACTGCTTCTCCTACTACTAATATTACAAGAACAACCACCACATCTACTACTACTGCTACTAGAAGAACAAACACTACTACTACTACTACAAGAACAACCACTACTACTACTACTACTACTACTACAAGAACAACCACTACTACTACTACAAGAACAACCACTACTACTACTACAAGAACAGCCACTACAGCTAGTACAAGTATTACAAGAAAAACCACTACTACTACTACAAGAACAACCACTACTACTACTACAAGAACAACCACTACAACTACCACTACTACCAATACAAGAACAACCGCTACTACTGCCAGAATTACAAGAACAACCAGTACTACTACTACAAGAACAACCACTACTACTACTACTACTAGAAGAACAACAACTACTACTACTACTACTACAAGAAACCACTATTACTTCTGCTACTACTTCAAGAACAACCACTACTACTACTAGAAGAACAACCACTACTTCTCCTACTACTACTACTACTTCTACAAGAACAACCACTACTACTACTACTACTAAAACTACTGCAAGAACAACCAGTACTACTACTACAAGAACAACCACTACTACTTCTACAAGTACAACCACAACTACTACTACAAGAATAACCCCTACTACAACTAGAAGAACAACCGCTGCTTCTCCTATTACTACTACTACTACGAGAACAACCACTACTACTACTACTACTACTACAAGTACAACAATTACTACTACTACAAGAACAACCACTACTACTTCTACAAGAACAACAACTACAACCAGCACTACTAAAACTACAAGAAGAACCACTACTACTACAACAACAACCACCACTACTACTACTGCTACTACAAGAACAACCGCTACTACTGCTACTACTACTAATAGTACTACAAGAACAACCACTACTACTACTACAAGAACAACCACTACTTCTCCTACTACTACTACTACTACTACAAGAACAACCACTACTACTACTAGTACTACGAGAACAGCCACTACTACTACTACTACTACTACTACTACAAGAACAACCACTACTACTACAAGAACAACCACTACTACTATTACTATTACTACTACTACTACTACTACTACTACAAGAACAACCACTACTACTTCTAAAAGTACAACCACAACTACTACTACAAGAACAACCCCTACTACTGCTACAAGAACAACCACTGCTTCTCCTACTACTACTTCTACTACAAGAACAACCACTATTACTAGTAGTATTACACGAAAAACCACTACTACTACTACAAGAACAACTACTACTAATACTATTACAAGTACAACCACTACTACTACCAGAACAACCACTACTACTACTACAAGAGAAACCACTACTACTACTACTACAAGAACAACCACTAATACTACTACTAGCATTACAACAACAACCAGGACTACCACTACAAGAACAAACACTACTACTTCCAGAAGTAAAACCACCACTACTACTACTACTACTACAAGAACAACCACCACCACGACTACTACTACAAGAACAACCACTACTACTAATAATAATACTACAAGTACAACCACTATTACTACTAAAAGAACAACCCCTACTACTACTACAAGAACAACCACTGCTTCTCCTACTACTAATATTACAAGAACAACCACTACATCTACTACTACTGCTACTACAATAACAAACACTACTACTACTACTACAAGAACAACCACTACTACTACTACTACTACTACAAGAACAACCACTACTACTACTACAAGAACAACCACTACTACTACTACAAGAACAACCACTACAACTACCACTACTACCAATACAAGAACAACCGCTACTACTGCCAGAATTACAAGAACAACCAGTACTACTACTACAAGAACAACCACTACTACTACTACTACTAGAATAACAACAACAACTACTACTACTACTACTACAAGAAACCACTATTACTTCTGTTACTACTACAAGAACAACCACTACTACTACTACTAGCATTACAACAACAACCAGGACTACCACTACAAGAACAAACACTACTACTTCCAGAAGTAAAACCACTACTACTACTACTACTACAAGAACAACCACCACCACGACTACTACTACAAGAACAACCACTACTACTACTACTACTAGAAGAACAACAACTACTACTACTACTACAACAAGAAACCACTATTACTTCTGCTACTACTACAAGAACAACCACTTCTACTACTACAAGAACAACCACTACTTCTCCTACTACTACTACTACTTCTACAAGAACAACCACTACTACTACTACTAAAACTACTGCAAGAACAACCAGTACTACTACTACAAGAACAACCACTACTACTTCTACAAGTACAACCACAACTACTACTACAAGAATAACCCCTACTACAACTAGAAGAACAACCGCTGCTTCTCCTATTACTACTACTACTACGAGAACAACCACTACTACTACTACTACTACAAGTACAACAATTACTACTACTACAAGAACAACCACTACTACTTCTACAAGAACAACAACTACAACCAGCACTACTAAAACTACAAGAAGAACCACTACTACTACAACAACAACCACCACTACTACTACTGCTACTACAAGAACAACCGCTACTACTGCTACTACTACTAATAGTACTACAAGAACAACCACTACTACTACTACAAGAACAACCACTACTTCTCCTACTACTACTACTACTACTACAAGAACAACCACTACTACTACTAGTACTACGAGAACAGCCACTACTACTACTACTACTACTACTACTACTACAAGAACAACCACTACTACTACAAGAACAACCACTACTACTATTACTATTACTACTACTACTACTACTACTACTACAAGAACAACCACTACTACTTCTAAAAGTACAACCACAACTACTACTACAAGAACAACCCCTACTACTGCTACAAGAACAACCACTGCTTCTCCTACTACTACTTCTACTACAAGAACAACCACTACTACTAGTAGTATTACACGAAAAACCACTACTACTACTACAAGAACAACTACTACTAATACTATTACAAGTACAACCACTACTACTACCAGAACAACCACTACTACTACTACAAGAGAAACCACTACTACTACTACTACAAGAACAACCACTAATACTACTACTAGCATTACAACAACAACCAGGACTACCACTACAAGAACAAACACTACTACTTCCAGAAGTAAAACCACCACTACTACTACTACTACTACAAGAACAACCACCACCACGACTACTACTACAAGAACAACCACTACTACTAATAATAATACTACAAGTACAACCACTATTACTACTAAAAGAACAACCCCTACTACTACTACAAGAACAACCACTGCTTCTCCTACTACTAATATTACAAGAACAACCACTACATCTACTACTACTGCTACTACAATAACAAACACTACTACTACTACTACAAGAACAACCACTACTACTACTACTACTACTACAAGAACAACCACTACTACTACTACAAGAACAACCACTACTACTACTACAAGAACAACCACTACAACTACCACTACTACCAATACAAGAACAACCGCTACTACTGCCAGAATTACAAGAACAACCAGTACTACTACTACAAGAACAACCACTACTACTACTACTACTAGAATAACAACAACAAGTACTACTACTACTACTACAAGAAACCACTATTACTTCTGCTACTACTACAAGAACAACCACTACTACTACTACTAGCATTACAACAACAACCAGGACTACCACTACAAGAACAAACACTACTACTTCCAGAAGTAAAACCACTACTACTACTACTACTACAAGAACAACCACCACCACGACTACTACTACAAGAACAACCACTACTACTACTACTACTAGAAGAACAACAACTACTACTACTACTACAACAAGAAACCACTATTACTTCTGCTACTACTACAAGAACAACCACTTCTACTACTACAAGAACAACCACTACTTCTCCTACTACTACTACTACTTCTACAAGAACAACCACTACTACTACTACTAAAACTACTGCAAGAACAACCAGTACTACTACTACAAGAACAACCACTACTACTTCTACAAGTACAACCACAACTACTACTACAAGAATAACCCCTACTACAACTAGAAGAACAACCGCTGCTTCTCCTATTACTACTACTACTACGAGAACAACCACTACTACTACTACTACTACAAGTACAACAATTACTACTACTACAAGAACAACCACTACTACTTCTACAAGAACAACAACTACAACCAGCACTACTAAAACTACAAGAAGAACCACTACTACTACAACAACAACCACCACTACTACTACTGCTACTACAAGAACAACCGCTACTACTGCTACTACTACTACTACTACAAGAACAACCACTACTACTACTATAAGAACAACCACTACTACTACTAATAATACCACAAGTACAACCACTACTACTACTAAAAGTACAACCCCTACTACTACTACAAGAACAACCACTGCTTCTCCTACTACTAATATTACAAGAACAACCACTACATCTACTACTACTGCTACTACAAGAACAAACACTACTACTACTACTACAAGAACAACCACTACTACTACTACTACTACTACAAGAACAACCACTACTACTACTACAAGAACAACCACTACTACTACTACAAGAACAGCCACTACAGCTAGTACAAGTATTACAAGAAAAACCACTACTACTACTACAAGAACAACCACTGCTACTACTACAAGAACAACCACTACAACTACCACTACTACCAATACAAGAACAACCGCTACTACTGCCAGAATTACAAGAACAACTAGTACTACTACTACAAGAACAACCACTACTACTACTACTACTAGAAGAACAACAACTACTACTACTACTACTACAAGAAACCACTATTACTTCTGCTACTACTACAAGAACAACCACTACTACAACTACAAGAACAACCACTACTTCTCCTACTACTACTACTACTTCTACAAGAACAACCACTACTACTACTACTACTAAAACTACTGCAAGAACAACCAGTACTACTACTACAAGAACAACCACTACTACTTCTACAAGTACAACCACAACTACTACTACAAGAATAACCCCTACTACAACTAGAAGAACAACCGCTGCTTCTCCTATTACTACTACTACTACGAGAACAACCACTACTACTACTACTACTACTACAAGTACAACAATTACTACTACTACAAGAACAACCACTACTACTTCTACAAGAACAACAACTACAACCAGCACTACTAAAACTACAAGAAGAACCACTACTACTACAACAACAACCACCACCACTACTACAGCTACTACAAGAACAACCGCTACTACTGCTACTACTACTACTACTACTACAAGAACAACCACTACTACTACTACAAAAACAACCACTACTTCTCCTCCTACTACTACTACTACTACAAGAACAACAACTACTACTACTAGTACTACAAGAACAGCCACTACTACTACTACTACTACTACTACTACTTCTACAAGAACAACCACTACTACTACAAGAACAACCACTACTACTATTACTATTACTACTACTACTACTACTACTACTACAAGAACAACCACTACTACTTCTAAAAGTACAACCACAACTACTACTACAAGAACAACCCCTACTACTGCTACAAGAACAACCACTGCTTCTCCTACTACTACTTCTACTACAAGAACAACCACTACTACTAGTAGTATTACAAGAAAAACCACTACTACTACTACAAGAACAACTACTACTAATACTATTACAAGTGCAACCACTACTACTACCAGAACAACCACTACTACTACTACAAGAGAAACCACTACTACTACTACTACAAGAACAACCACTACTACTACTACTAGCATTACAACAACAACCAGGACTACCACTACAAGAACAAACACTACTACTTCCAGAAGTAAAACCACTACTACTACTACTACTACTACAAGAACAACCACCACCACGACTACTACTACAAGAACAACCACTACTACTACTAATAATACTACAAGTACAACCACTACTACTACTAAAAGAACAACCCCTACTACTACTACAAGAACAACCACTGCTTCTCCTACTACTAATATTACAAGAACAACCACCACATCTACTACTACTGCTACTAGAAGAACAAACACTACTACTACTACTACAAGAACAACCACTACTACTACTACAAGAACAGCCACTACAGCTAGTACAAGTATTACAAGAAAAACCACTACTACTACTACAAGAACAACCACTACTACTACTACAAGAACAACCACTACAACTACCACTACTACCAATACAAGAACAACCGCTACTACTGCCAGAATTACAAGAACAACCAGTACTACTACTACAAGAACAACCACTACTACTACTACTACTAGAAGAACAACAACTACTACTACTACTACAAGAAACCACTATTACTTCTGCTACTACTTCAAGAACAACCACTACTACTACTAGAAGAACAACCACTACTTCTCCTACTACTACTACTACTTCTACAAGAACAACCTCTACTACTACTACTACTAAAACTACTGCAAGAACAACCAGTACTACTACTACAAGAACAACCACTACTACTTCTACAAGTACAACCACAACTACTACTACAAGAATAACCCCTACTACAACTAGAAGAACAACCGCTGCTTCTCCTATTACTACTACTACTACGAGAACAACCACTACTACTACTACTACAAGTACAACAATTACTACTACTACAAGAACAACCACTACTACTTCTACAAGAACAACAACTACAACCAGCACTACTAAAACTACAAGAAGAACCACTACTACTACAACAACAACCACCACTACTACTACTGCTACTACAAGAACAACCGCTACTACTACTACAAGAACAACCACTACTTCTCCTACTACTACTACTACTACTACAAGAACAACCACTACTACTACTAGTACTACAATAACAGCCACTACTACTACTACTACTACTACTACTACTACTACTACTACTACTACTACTACAAGAACAACCACTACTACTACAAGAACAACCACTACTACTATTACTATTACTACTACTACTACTACTACTACAAGAACAACCACTACTACTTCTAAAAGTACAACCACAACTACTACTACAAGAACAACCCCTACTACTGCTACAAGAACAACCACTGCTTCTCCTACTACTAATATTACAAGAACAACCACTACATCTACTACTACTGCTACTACAATAACAAACACTACTACTACTACTACAAGAACAACCACTACTACTACTACTACTACAAGAACAACCACTACTACTACTACAAGAACAACCACTACTATTACTACAAGAACAGCCACTACAGCTAGTACAAGTATTACAAGAAAAACCACTACTACTACTACAAGAACAAGCACTACTACTACTACAAGAACAACCACTACAACTACCACTACTACCAATACAAGAACAACCGCTACTACTGCCAGAATTACAAGAACAACCAGTACTACTACTACAAGAACAACCACTACTACTACTACTACTAGAATAACAACAAGTACTACTACTACTACTACAAGAAACCACTATTACTTCTGCTACTACTACAAGAACAACCACTACTACTACTACTAGCATTACAACAACAACCAGGACTACCACTACAAGAACAAACACTACTACTTCCAGAAGTAAAACCACTACTACTACTACTACTACAAGAACAACCACCACCACGACTACTACTACAAGAACAACCACTACTACTACTACTACTAGAAGAACAACAACTACTACTACTACTACTACAAGAAACCACTATTACTTCTGCTACTACTACAAGAACAACCTCTACTACTACTACAAGAACAACCACTACTTCTCCTACTACTACTACTACTTCTACAAGAACAACCACTACTACTACTACTACTAAAACTACTGCAATAACAACCAGTACTACTACTACAAGAACAACCACTACTACTTCTACAAGTACAACCACAACTACTACTACAAGAATAACCCCTACTACAACTTGAAGAACAACCGCTGCTTCTCCTATTACTACTACTACTACGAGAACAACCACTACTACTACTACTACAAGTTCAACAATTACTACTACTACAAGAACAACCACTACTACTTCTACAAGAACAACAACTACAACCAGCACTACTAAAACTACAAGAAGAACCACTACTACTACAACAACAACCACCACTACTACTACTGCTACTACAAGAACAACCGCTACTACTGCTACTACTACTAATACTACTACAAGAACAACCACTACTACTACTACAAGAACAACCACTACTTCTCCTACTACTACTACTACTACTACAAGAACAACCACTACTACTACTAGTACTACAAGAACAGCCACTACTACTACTACTACTACTACTACTACTACTACTACTACAAGAACAACCACTACTACTACAAGAACAACCACTACTACTATTACTATTACTACTACTACTACTGCTACTACAAGAACAACCACTACTACTTCTAAAAGTACAACCACAACTACTACTACAAGAACAACCCCTACTACTGCTACAAGAACAACCACTGCTTCTCCTACTACTACTTCTACTACAAGAACAACCACTACTACTAGTAGTATTACAAGAAAAACCACTACTACTACTACAAGAACAACTACTACTAATACTATTACAAGTACAACCACTACTACTACCAGAACAACCACTTCTACTACTACAAGAGAAACCACTACTACTACTACTACAAGAACAACCACTACTACTACTACTAGCATTACAACAACAACCAGGACTACCACTACAAGAACAAACACTACTACTTCCAGAAGTAAAACCACTACTACTACTACTACAAGAACAACCACCACCACGACTACTACTACAAGAACAACCACTACTACTAATAATAATACTACAAGTACAACCACTATTACTACTAAAAGAACAACCCCTACTACTACTACAAGAACAACCACTACTTCTCCTACTACTACTACTACTTCTACAAGAACAACCACTACTACTACTACTAAAACTACTGCAAGAACAACCAGTACTACTACTACAAGAACAACCACTACTACTTCTACAAGTACAACCACAACTACTACTACAAGAATAACCCCTACTACAACTAGAAGAACAACCGCTGCTTCTCCTATTACTACTACTACTACGAGAACAACCACTACTACTACTACTACTACTACAATTACAACAATTACTGCTACTACAAGAACAACCACTACTACTTCTACAAGAACAACAACTACAACCAGCACTACTAAAACTACAAGAAGAACCACTACTACTACAACAACAACCACCACCACTACTACAGCTACTACAAGAACAACCGCTACTACTGCTACTACTACTACTACTACTACAAGAACAACCACTACTACTACTACAAGAACAACCACTACTTCTCCTACTACTACTACTACTACTACAAGAACAACCACTACTACTACTAGTACTACAAGAACAGCCACTACTACTACTACTACTACTACTACTACTACTACTACTACTACAAGAACAACCACTACTACTTCTAAAAGTACAACCACAACTACTACTACAAGAACAACCCCTACTACTGCTACAAGAACAACCACTGCTTCTCCTAGTACTACTTCTACTACAAGAACAACCACTACTACTAGTAGTATCACAAGAAAAACCACTACTACTACTACAAGAACAACTACTACTAATACTATTACAAGTACAACCACTACTACTACCAGAACAACCACTACTACTACTATAAGAGAAACCACTACTACTACTACTACATGAACAACCACTACTACTAGTACTAGAATGACAACAACAACCAGGACTACCACTACAAGAACAAACACTACTACTTCCAGAAGTAAAACCACTACTACTACTACTACTACTACAAGAACAACCACCACCACGACTACTACTACAAGAACAACCACTACTACTAATAATAATACTACAAGTACAACCACTACTACTACTACAAGAACAACCACTACAACTACCAATACTACCAATACAAGAACAACCGCTACTACTGCCAGAATTACAAGAACAACCAGTACTACTACTACAAGAACAACCACTACTACTACTACTACTAGAAGAACAACAACTACTACTACTACAAGAAACCACTATTACTTCTGCTACTACTACAAGAACAACCACTACTACTACTACAAGAACAACCACTACTTCTCCTACTACTACTACTACTTCTACAAGAACAACCACTACTACTACTACTACTAAAACTACTCCAAGAACAACCACTACTACTACTACAAGAACAACCACTACTACTTCTACAAGTACAACCACAACTATTACTACAAGAATAACCCCTACTACTACTAGAAGAACAACCGCTGCTTCTCCTATTACTACTACTACTACGAGAACAACCACTACTAATACTACTACTACTACAAGTACAACAATTACTACTACTACAAGAACAACCACTACTACTTCTACAAGAACAACAACTACAACCAGCACTACTAAAACTACAAGAAGAACCACTACTACTACAACAACAACCACCACCACTACTACAGCTACTACAAGAACAACCGCTACTACTGCTACTACTACTACTACTACAAGAACAACCACTACTACTACTACAAGAACAACCACTACTTCTCCTACTACTACTACTACTACTACAAGAACAACCACTACTACTACTAGTACTACAAGAACAGCCACTACTACTACTACTACTACTACTACTACTACTACTACTACTACTACAAGAACAACCACTACTACTTCTAAAAGTACAACCACAACTACTACTACAAGAACAACCCCTACTACTGCTACAAGAACAACCACTGCTTCTCCTAGTACTACTTCTACTACAAGAACAACCACTACTACTAGTAGTATTACAAGAAAAACCACTACTACTACTACAAGAACAACTACTACTAATACTATTACAAGTACAACCACTACTACTACCAGAACAACCACTACTACTACTATAAGAGAAACCACTACTACTACTACTACATGAACAACCACTACTACTAGTACTAGAATGACAACAACAACCAGGACTACCACTACAAGAACAAACACTACTACTTCCAGAAGTAAAACCACTACTACTACTACTACTACTACAAGAACAACCACCACCACGACTACTACTACAAGAACAACCACTACTACTAATAATAATACTACAAGTACAACCAGTACTACTACTACAAGAACAACCACTACAACTACCAATACTACCAATACAAGAACAACCGCTACTACTGCCAGAATTACAAGAACAACCAGTACTACTACTACAAGAACAACCACTACTACTACTACTACTAGAAGAACAACAACTACTACTACTACAAGAAACCACTATTACTTCTGCTACTACTACAAGAACAACCACTACTACTACTACAAGAACAACCACTACTTCTCCTACTACTACTACTACTTCTACAAGAACAACCACTACTACTACTACTACTAAAACTACTCCAAGAACAACCACTACTACTACTACAAGAACAACCACTACTACTTCTACAAGTACAACCACAACTATTACTACAAGAATAACCCCTACTACTACTAGAAGAACAACCGCTGCTTCTCCTATTACTACTACTACTACGAGAACAACCACTACTAATACTACTACTACTACAAGTACAACAATTACTACTACTACAAGAACAACCACTACTACTTCTACAAGAACAACAACTACAACCAGCACTACTAAAACTACAAGAAGAACCACTACTACTACAACAACCACCACCACTACTACAGCTACTACAAGAACAACCGCTACTACTGCTACTACTACTACTACTACTACAAGAACAACCACTACTACTACTACAAAAACAACCACTACTTCTCCTACTACTACTCCTACTACTACAAGAACAACAACTACTACTACTAGTACTACAAGAACAGCCACTACTACTACTACTACTACTACTACTACTACTACTACTACAAGAACAACCACTACTACTACAAGAACAACCACTACTACTATTACTATTACTACTACTACTACTACTACTACAAGAACAACCACTACTACTTCTAAAAGTACAACCACAACTACTACTACAAGAACAACCCCTACTACTGCTACAAGAACAACCACTGCTTCTCCTACTACTACTTCTACTACAAGAACAACCACTACTACTAGTAGTATTACAAGAAAAACCACTACTACTACTACAAGAACAACTACTACTAATACTATTACAAGTACAACCACTACTACTACCAGAACAACCACTACTACTACTACAAGAGAAACCACTACTACTACTACTACAAGAACAACCACTACTACTACTACTAGCATTACAACAACAACCAGGACTACCACTACAAGAACAAACACTACTACTTCCAGAAGTAAAACCACTACTACTACTACTACAAGAACAACCACCACCACGACTACTACTACAAGAACAACCACTACTACTAATAATAATACTACAAGTACAACCACTATTACTACTAAAAGAACAACCCCTACTACTACTACAAGAACAACCACTACTTCTCCTACTACTACTACTACTTCTACAAGAACAACCACTACTACTACTACTAAAACTACTGCAAGAACAACCAGTACTACTACTACAAGAACAACCACTACTACTTCTACAAGTACAACCACAACTACTACTACAAGAATAACCCCTACTA
>NC_081832.1:31534641-31617141 GCF_030867095.1 Alligator mississippiensis
ATCTACTACTACTGCTACTACAAGAACAAACACTACTACTACTACTACAAGAACAACCACTACTACTACTACTACTACTACAAGAACAACCACTACTACTACTACAAGAACAACCACTACTACTACTACAAGAACAGCCACTACAGCTAGTACAAGTATTACAAGAAAAACCACTACTACTACTACAAGAACAACCACTGCTACTACTACAAGAACAACCACTACAACTACCACTACTACCAATACAAGAACAACCGCTACTACTGCCAGAATTACAAGAACAACTAGTACTACTACTACAAGAACAACCACTACTACTACTACTACTAGAAGAACAACAACTACTACTACTACTACTACAAGAAACCACTATTACTTCTGCTACTACTACAAGAACAACCACTACTACAACTACAAGAACAACCACTACTTCTCCTACTACTACTACTACTTCTACAAGAACAACCACTACTACTACTACTACTAAAACTACTGCAAGAACAACCAGTACTACTACTACAAGAACAAC
Organism: Alligator mississippiensis; assembly: GCF_030867095.1. Lineage (NCBI taxonomy): Eukaryota > Metazoa > Chordata > Crocodylia > Alligatoridae > Alligator > Alligator mississippiensis. The sequence goes on from NC_081832.1 coordinate 31,535,171, forward strand.
CACTACTACTTCTACAAGTACAACCACAACTACTACTACAAGAATAACCCCTACTACAACTAGAAGAACAACCGCTGCTTCTCCTATTACTACTACTACTACGAGAACAACCACTACTACTACTACTACTACTACAAGTACAACAATTACTACTACTACAAGAACAACCACTACTACTTCTACAAGAACAACAACTACAACCAGCACTACTAAAACTACAAGAAGAACCACTACTACTACAACAACAACCACCACCACTACTACAGCTACTACAAGAACAACCGCTACTACTGCTACTACTACTACTACTACTACAAGAACAACCACTACTACTACTACAAAAACAACCACTACTTCTCCTCCTACTACTACTACTACTACAAGAACAACAACTACTACTACTAGTACTACAAGAACAGCCACTACTACTACTACTACTACTACTACTTCTACAAGAACAACCACTACTACTACAAGAACAACCACTACTACTATTACTATTACTACTACTACTACTACTACTACTACAAGAACAACCACTACTACTTCTAAAAGTACAACCACAACTACTACTACAAGAACAACCCCTACTACTGCTACAAGAACATCCACTGCTTCTCCTACTACTACTTCTACTACAAGAACAACCACTACTACTACTACTACTACAAGAACAACCACTACTACTACTACAAGAACAACCACTACTATTACAACAAGAACAGCCACTACAGCTAGTACAAGTATTACAAGAAAAACCACTACTACTACTACAAGAACAAGCACTACTACTACTACAAGAACAACCACTACAACTACCACTACTACCAATACAAGAACAACCGCTACTACTGCCAGAATTACAAGAACAACCAGTACTACTACTACAAGAACAACCACTACTACTACTACTACTAGAATAACAACAAGTACTACTACTACTACTACAAGAAACCACTATTACTTCTGCTACTACTACAAGAACAACCACTACTACTACTACTAGCATTACAACAACAACCAGGACTACCACTACAAGAACAAACACTACTACTTCCAGAAGTAAAACCACTACTACTACTACTACTACAAGAACAACCACCACCACGACTACTACTACAAGAACAACCACTACTACTACTACTACTAGAAGAACAACAACTACTACTACTACTACAACAAGAAACCACTATTACTTCTGCTACTACTACAAGAACAACCACTTCTACTACTACAAGAACAACCACTACTTCTCCTACTACTACTACTACTTCTACAAGAACAACCACTACTACTACTACTAAAACTACTGCAAGAACAACCAGTACTACTACTACAAGAACAACCACTACTACTTCTACAAGTACAACCACAACTACTACTACAAGAATAACCCCTACTACAACTAGAAGAACAACCGCTGCTTCTCCTATTACTACTACTACTACGAGAACAACCACTACTACTACTACTACTACAAGTACAACAATTACTACTACTACAAGAACAACCACTACTACTTCTACAAGAACAACAACTACAACCAGCACTACTAAAACTACAAGAAGAACCACTACTACTACAACAACAACCACCACTACTACTACTGCTACTACAAGAACAACCGCTACTACTGCTACTACTACTACTACTACAAGAACAACCACTACTACTACTATAAGAACAACCACTACTACTACTAATAATACCACAAGTACAACCACTACTACTACTAAAAGTACAACCCCTACTACTACTACAAGAACAACCACTGCTTCTCCTACTACTAATATTACAAGAACAACCACTACATCTACTACTACTGCTACTACAAGAACAAACACTACTACTACTACTACAAGAACAACCACTACTACTACTACTACTACTACAAGAACAACCACTACTACTACTACAAGAACAACCACTACTACTACTACAAGAACAGCCACTACAGCTAGTACAAGTATTACAAGAAAAACCACTACTACTACTACAAGAACAACCACTGCTACTACTACAAGAACAACCACTACAACTACCACTACTACCAATACAAGAACAACCGCTACTACTGCCAGAATTACAAGAACAACTAGTACTACTACTACAAGAACAACCACTACTACTACTACTACTAGAAGAACAACAACTACTACTACTACTACTACAAGAAACCACTATTACTTCTGCTACTACTACAAGAACAACCACTACTACAACTACAAGAACAACCACTACTTCTCCTACTACTACTACTACTTCTACAAGAACAACCACTACTACTACTACTACTAAAACTACTGCAAGAACAACCAGTACTACTACTACAAGAACAACCACTACTACTTCTACAAGTACAACCACAACTACTACTACAAGAATAACCCCTACTACAACTAGAAGAACAACCGCTGCTTCTCCTATTACTACTACTACTACGAGAACAACCACTACTACTACTACTACTACTACAAGTACAACAATTACTACTACTACAAGAACAACCACTACTACTTCTACAAGAACAACAACTACAACCAGCACTACTAAAACTACAAGAAGAACCACTACTACTACAACAACAACCACCACCACTACTACAGCTACTACAAGAACAACCGCTACTACTGCTACTACTACTACTACTACTACAAGAACAACCACTACTACTACTACAAAAACAACCACTACTTCTCCTCCTACTACTACTACTACTACAAGAACAACAACTACTACTACTAGTACTACAAGAACAGCCACTACTACTACTACTACTACTACTACTACTTCTACAAGAACAACCACTACTACTACAAGAACAACCACTACTACTATTACTATTACTACTACTACTACTACTACTACTACTACAAGAACAACCACTACTACTTCTAAAAGTACAACCACAACTACTACTACAAGAACAACCCCTACTACTGCTACAAGAACATCCACTGCTTCTCCTACTACTACTTCTACTACAAGAACAACCACTACTACTACTACTACTACAAGAACAACCACTACTACTACTACAAGAACAACCACTACTATTACTACAAGAACAGCCACTACAGCTAGTACAAGTATTACAAGAAAAACCACTACTACTACTACAAGAACAAGCACTACTACTACTACAAGAACAACCACTACAACTACCACTACTACCAATACAAGAACAACCGCTACTACTGCCAGAATTACAAGAACAACCAGTACTACTACTACAAGAACAACCACTACTACTACTACTACTAGAATAACAACAAGTACTACTACTACTACTACAAGAAACCACTATTACTTCTGCTACTACTACAAGAACAACCACTACTACTACTACTAGCATTACAACAACAACCAGGACTACCACTACAAGAACAAACACTACTACTTCCAGAAGTAAAACCACTACTACTACTACTACTACAAGAACAACCACCACCACGACTACTACTACAAGAACAACCACTACTACTACTACTACTAGAAGAACAACAACTACTACTACTACTACTACAAGAAACCACTATTACTTCTGCTACTACTACAAGAACAACCTCTACTACTACTACAAGAACAACCACTACTTCTCCTACTACTACTACTACTTCTACAAGAACAACCACTACTACTACTACTACTAAAACTACTGCAAGAACAACCAGTACTACTACTACAAGAACAACCACTACTACTTCTACAAGTACAACCACAACTACTACTACAAGAATAACCCCTACTACAACTTGAAGAACAACCGCTGCTTCTCCTATTACTACTACTACTACGAGAACAACCACTACTACTACTACTACAAGTTCAACAATTACTACTACTACAAGAACAACCACTACTACTTCTACAAGAACAACAACTACAACCAGCACTACTAAAACTACAAGAAGAACCACTACTACTACAACAACAACCACCACTACTACTACTGCTACTACAAGAACAACCGCTACTACTGCTACTACTACTAATACTACTACAAGAACAACCACTACTACTACTACAAGAACAACCACTACTTCTCCTACTACTACTACTACTACTACAAGAACAACCACTACTACTACTAGTACTACAAGAACAGCCACTACTACTACTACTACTACTACTACTACTACTACTACTACTACTACTACAAGAACAACCACTACTACTACAAGAACAACCACTACTACTATTACTATTACTACTACTACTACTACTACTACAAGAACAACCACTACTACTTCTAAAAGTACAACCACAACTACTACTACAAGAACAACCCCTACTACTGCTACAAGAACAACCACTGCTTCTCCTACTACTACTTCTACTACAAGAACAACCACTACTACTAGTAGTATTACAAGAAAAACCACTACTACTACTACAAGAACAACTACTACTAATACTATTACAAGTACAACCACTACTACTACCAGAACAACCACTACTACTACTACAAGAGAAACCACTACTACTACTACTACAAGAACAACCACTACTACTACTACTACTAGCATTACAACAACAACCAGGACTACCACTACAAGAACAAACACTACTACTTCCAGAAGTAAAACCACTACTACTACTACTACAAGAACAACCACCACCACGACTACTACTACAAGAACAACCACTACTACTAATAATAATACTACAAGTACAACCACTATTACTACTAAAAGAACAACCCCTACTACTACTACAAGAACAACCACTACTTCTCCTACTACTACTACTACTTCTACAAGAACAACCACTACTACTACTACTAAAACTACTGCAAGAACAACCAGTACTACTACTACAAGAACAACCACTACTACTTCTACAAGTACAACCACAACTACTACTACAAGAATAACCCCTACTACAACTAGAAGAACAACCGCTGCTTCTCCTATTACTACTACTACTACGAGAACAACCACTACTACTACTACTACTACTACAATTACAACAATTACTGCTACTACAAGAACAACCACTACTACTTCTACAAGAACAACAACTACAACCAGCACTACTAAAACTACAAGAAGAACCACTACTACTACAACAACAACCACCACCACTACTACAGCTACTACAAGAACAACCGCTACTACTGCTACTACTACTACTACTACAAGAACAACCACTACTACTACTACAAGAACAACCACTACTTCTCCTACTACTACTACTACTACTACAAGAACAACCACTACTACTACTAGTACTACAAGAACAGCCACTACTACTACTACTACTACTACTACTACTACTACTACTACTACTACAAGAACAACCACTACTACTTCTAAAAGTACAACCACAACTACTACTACAAGAACAACCCCTACTACTGCTACAAGAACAACCACTGCTTCTCCTAGTACTACTTCTACTACAAGAACAACCACTACTACTAGTAGTATTACAAGAAAAACCACTACTACTACTACAAGAACAACTACTACTAATACTATTACAAGTACAACCACTACTACTACCAGAACAACCACTACTACTACTATAAGAGAAACCACTACTACTACTACTACATGAACAACCACTACTACTAGTACTAGAATGACAACAACAACCAGGACTACCACTACAAGAACAAACACTACTACTTCCAGAAGTAAAACCACTACTACTACTACTACTACTACAAGAACAACCACCACCACGACTACTACTACAAGAACAACCACTACTACTAATAATAATACTACAAGTACAACCACTACTACTACTACAAGAACAACCACTACAACTACCAATACTACCAATACAAGAACAACCGCTACTACTGCCAGAATTACAAGAACAACCAGTACTACTACTACAAGAACAACCACTACTACTACTACTACTAGAAGAACAACAACTACTACTACTACAAGAAACCACTATTACTTCTGCTACTACTACAAGAACAACCACTACTACTACTACAAGAACAACCACTACTTCTCCTACTACTACTACTACTTCTACAAGAACAACCACTACTACTACTACTACTAAAACTACTCCAAGAACAACCACTACTACTACTACAAGAACAACCACTACTACTTCTACAAGTACAACCACAACTATTACTACAAGAATAACCCCTACTACTACTAGAAGAACAACCGCTGCTTCTCCTATTACTACTACTACTACGAGAACAACCACTACTAATACTACTACTACTACAAGTACAACAATTACTACTACTACAAGAACAACCACTACTACTTCTACAAGAACAACAACTACAACCAGCACTACTAAAACTACAAGAAGAACCACTACTACTACAACAACCACCACCACTACTACAGCTACTACAAGAACAACCGCTACTACTGCTACTACTACTACTACTACTACAAGAACAACCACTACTACTACTACAAAAACAACCACTACTTCTCCTACTACTACTCCTACTACTACAAGAACAACAACTACTACTACTAGTACTACAAGAACAGCCACTACTACTACTACTACTACTACTACTACTACTACTACAAGAACAACCACTACTACTACAAGAACAACCACTACTACTATTACTATTACTACTACTACTACTACTACTACTACAAGAACAACCACTACTACTTCTAAAAGTACAACCACAACTACTACTACAAGAACAACCCCTACTACTGCTACAAGAACAACCACTGCTTCTCCTACTACTACTTCTACTACAAGAACAACCACTACTACTAGTAGTATTACAAGAAAAACCACTACTACTATTACAAGAACAACTACTACTAATACTATTACAAGTACAACCACTACTACTACCAGAACAACCACTACTACTACTACAAGAGAAACCACTACTACTACTACTACAAGAACAACCAGTACTACTACTACTAGCATTACAACAACAACCAGGACTACCACTACAAGAACAAACACTACTGCTTCCAGAAGTAAAACCACTACTACTACTACTACTACTACAAGAACAACCACCACCACGACTACTACTACAAGAACAACCACTACTACTAATAATAATACTACAAGTACAACCACTACTACTACTAAAAGAACAACCCCTACTACTACTACAAGAACAACCACTGCTTCTCCTACTACTAATATTACAAGAACAACCACCACATCTACTACTACTGCTACTAGAAGAACAAACACTACTACTACTACTACAAGAACAACCACTACTACTACTACTACTACTACTACAAGAACAACCACTACTACTACTACAAGAACAACCACTACTACTACTACAAGAACAGCCACTACAGCTAGTACAAGTATTACAAGAAAAACCACTACTACTACTACAAGAACAACCACTACTACTACTACAAGAACAACCACTACAACTACCACTACTACCAATACAAGAACAACCGCTACTACTGCCAGAATTACAAGAACAACCAGTACTACTACTACAAGAACAACCACTACTACTACTACTACTAGAAGAACAACAACTACTACTACTACTACTACAAGAAACCACTATTACTTCTGCTACTACTTCAAGAACAACCACTACTACTACTAGAAGAACAACCACTACTTCTCCTACTACTACTACTACTTCTACAAGAACAACCACTACTACTACTACTACTAAAACTACTGCAAGAACAACCAGTACTACTACTACAAGAACAACCACTACTACTTCTACAAGTACAACCACAACTACTACTACAAGAATAACCCCTACTACAACTAGAAGAACAACCGCTGCTTCTCCTATTACTACTACTACTACGAGAACAACCACTACTACTACTACTACTACTACAAGTACAACAATTACTACTACTACAAGAACAACCACTACTACTTCTACAAGAACAACAACTACAACCAGCACTACTAAAACTACAAGAAGAACCACTACTACTACAACAACAACCACCACTACTACTACTGCTACTACAAGAACAACCGCTACTACTGCTACTACTACTAATAGTACTACAAGAACAACCACTACTACTACTACAAGAACAACCACTACTTCTCCTACTACTACTACTACTACTACAAGAACAACCACTACTACTACTAGTACTACGAGAACAGCCACTACTACTACTACTACTACTACTACTACTACAAGAACAACCACTACTACTACAAGAACAACCACTACTACTATTACTATTACTACTACTACTACTACTACTACTACAAGAACAACCACTACTACTTCTAAAAGTACAACCACAACTACTACTACAAGAACAACCCCTACTACTGCTACAAGAACAACCACTGCTTCTCCTACTACTACTTCTACTACAAGAACAACCACTACTACTAGTAGTATTACACGAAAAACCACTACTACTACTACAAGAACAACTACTACTAATACTATTACAAGTACAACCACTACTACTACCAGAACAACCACTACTACTACTACAAGAGAAACCACTACTACTACTACTACAAGAACAACCACTAATACTACTACTAGCATTACAACAACAACCAGGACTACCACTACAAGAACAAACACTACTACTTCCAGAAGTAAAACCACCACTACTACTACTACTACTACAAGAACAACCACCACCACGACTACTACTACAAGAACAACCACTACTACTAATAATAATACTACAAGTACAACCACTATTACTACTAAAAGAACAACCCCTACTACTACTACAAGAACAACCACTGCTTCTCCTACTACTAATATTACAAGAACAACCACTACATCTACTACTACTGCTACTACAATAACAAACACTACTACTACTACTACAAGAACAACCACTACTACTACTACTACTACTACAAGAACAACCACTACTACTACTACAAGAACAACCACTACTACTACTACAAGAACAACCACTACAACTACCACTACTACCAATACAAGAACAACCGCTACTACTGCCAGAATTACAAGAACAACCAGTACTACTACTACAAGAACAACCACTACTACTACTACTACTAGAATAACAACAACAACTACTACTACTACTACTACAAGAAACCACTATTACTTCTGCTACTACTACAAGAACAACCACTACTACTACTACTAGCATTACAACAACAACCAGGACTACCACTACAAGAACAAACACTACTACTTCCAGAAGTAAAACCACTACTACTACTACTACTACAAGAACAACCACCACCACGACTACTACTACAAGAACAACCACTACTACTACTACTACTAGAAGAACAACAACTACTACTACTACTACAACAAGAAACCACTATTACTTCTGCTACTACTACAAGAACAACCACTTCTACTACTACAAGAACAACCACTACTTCTCCTACTACTACTACTACTTCTACAAGAACAACCACTACTACTACTACTAAAACTACTGCAAGAACAACCAGTACTACTACTACAAGAACAACCACTACTACTTCTACAAGTACAACCACAACTACTACTACAAGAATAACCCCTACTACAACTAGAAGAACAACCGCTGCTTCTCCTATTACTACTACTACTACGAGAACAACCACTACTACTACTACTACTACAAGTACAACAATTACTACTACTACAAGAACAACCACTACTACTTCTACAAGAACAACAACTACAACCAGCACTACTAAAACTACAAGAAGAACCACTACTACTACAACAACAACCACCACTACTACTACTGCTACTACAAGAACAACCGCTACTACTGCTACTACTACTACTACTACAAGAACAACCACTACTACTACTATAAGAACAACCACTACTACTACTAATAATACCACAAGTACAACCACTACTACTACTAAAAGTACAACCCCTACTACTACTACAAGAACAACCACTGCTTCTCCTACTACTAATATTACAAGAACAACCACTACATCTACTACTACTGCTACTACAAGAACAAACACTACTACTACTACTACAAGAACAACCACTACTACTACTACTACTACTACAAGAACAACCACTACTACTACTACAAGAACAACCACTACTACTACTACAAGAACAGCCACTACAGCTAGTACAAGTATTACAAGAAAAACCACTACTACTACTACAAGAACAACCACTGCTACTACTACAAGAACAACCACTACAACTACCACTACTACCAATACAAGAACAACCGCTACTACTGCCAGAATTACAAGAACAACTAGTACTACTACTACAAGAACAACCACTACTACTACTACTACTAGAAGAACAACAACTACTACTACTACTACTACAAGAAACCACTATTACTTCTGCTACTACTACAAGAACAACCACTACTACAACTACAAGAACAACCACTACTTCTCCTACTACTACTACTACTTCTACAAGAACAACCACTACTACTACTACTACTAAAACTACTGCAAGAACAACCAGTACTACTACTACAAGAACAACCACTACTACTTCTACAAGTACAACCACAACTACTACTACAAGAATAACCCCTACTACAACTAGAAGAACAACCGCTGCTTCTCCTATTACTACTACTACTACGAGAACAACCACTACTACTACTACTACTACTACAAGTACAACAATTACTACTACTACAAGAACAACCACTACTACTTCTACAAGAACAACAACTACAACCAGCACTACTAAAACTACAAGAAGAACCACTACTACTACAACAACAACCACCACCACTACTACAGCTACTACAAGAACAACCGCTACTACTGCTACTACTACTACTACTACTACAAGAACAACCACTACTACTACTACAAAAACAACCACTACTTCTCCTCCTACTACTACTACTACTACAAGAACAACAACTACTACTACTAGTACTACAAGAACAGCCACTACTACTACTACTACTACTACTACTTCTACAAGAACAACCACTACTACTACAAGAACAACCACTACTACTATTACTATTACTACTACTACTACTACTACTACAAGAACAACCACTACTACTTCTAAAAGTACAACCACAACTACTACTACAAGAACAACCCCTACTACTGCTACAAGAACATCCACTGCTTCTCCTACTACTACTTCTACTACAAGAACAACCACTACTACTACTACTACTACAAGAACAACCACTACTACTACTACAAGAACAACCACTACTATTACTACAAGAACAGCCACTACAGCTAGTACAAGTATTACAAGAAAAACCACTACTACTACTACAAGAACAAGCACTACTACTACTACAAGAACAACCACTACAACTACCACTACTACCAATACAAGAACAACCGCTACTACTGCCAGAATTACAAGAACAACCAGTACTACTACTACAAGAACAACCACTACTACTACTACTACTAGAATAACAACAAGTACTACTACTACTACTACAAGAAACCACTATTACTTCTGCTACTACTACAAGAACAACCACTACTACTACTACTAGCATTACAACAACAACCAGGACTACCACTACAAGAACAAACACTACTACTTCCAGAAGTAAAACCATTACTACTACTACTACTACAAGAACAACCACCACCACGACTACTACTACAAGAACAACCACTACTACTACTACTACTAGAAGAACAACAACTACTACTACTACTACAACAAGAAACCACTATTACTTCTGCTACTACTACAAGAACAACCACTTCTACTACTACAAGAACAACCACTACTTCTCCTACTACTACTACTACTTCTACAAGAACAACCACTACTACTACTACTAAAACTACTGCAAGAACAACCAGTACTACTACTACAAGAACAACCACTACTACTTCTACAAGTACAACCACAACTACTACTACAAGAATAACCCCTACTACAACTAGAAGAACAACCGCTGCTTCTCCTATTACTACTACTACTACGAGAACAACCACTACTACTACTACTACTACAAGTACAACAATTACTACTACTACAAGAACAACCACTACTACTTCTACAAGAACAACAACTACAACCAGCACTACTAAAACTACAAGAAGAACCACTACTACTACAACAACAACCACCACTACTACTACTGCTACTACAAGAACAACCGCTACTACTGCTACTACTACTACTACTACAAGAACAACCACTACTACTACTATAAGAACAACCACTACTACTACTAATAATACCACAAGTACAACCACTACTACTACTAAAAGTACAACCCCTACTACTACTACAAGAACAACCACTGCTTCTCCTACTACTAATATTACAAGAACAACCACTACATCTACTACTACTGCTACTACAAGAACAAACACTACTACTACTACTACAAGAACAACCACTACTACTACTACTACTACTACAAGAACAACCACTACTACTACTACAAGAACAACCACTACTACTACTACAAGAACAGCCACTACAGCTAGTACAAGTATTACAAGAAAAACCACTACTACTACTACAAGAACAACCACTGCTACTACTACAAGAACAACCACTACAACTACCACTACTACCAATACAAGAACAACCGCTACTACTGCCAGAATTACAAGAACAACTAGTACTACTACTACAAGAACAACCACTACTACTACTACTACTAGAAGAACAACAACTACTACTACTACTACTACAAGAAACCACTATTACTTCTGCTACTACTACAAGAACAACCACTACTACAACTACAAGAACAACCACTACTTCTCCTACTACTACTACTACTTCTACAAGAACAACCACTACTACTACTACTACTAAAACTACTGCAAGAACAACCAGTACTACTACTACAAGAACAACCACTACTACTTCTACAAGTACAACCACAACTACTACTACAAGAATAACCCCTACTACAACTAGAAGAACAACCGCTGCTTCTCCTATTACTACTACTACTACGAGAACAACCACTACTACTACTACTACTACTACAAGTACAACAATTACTACTACTACAAGAACAACCACTACTACTTCTACAAGAACAACAACTACAACCAGCACTACTAAAACTACAAGAAGAACCACTACTACTACAACAACAACCACCACCACTACTACAGCTACTACAAGAACAACCGCTACTACTGCTACTACTACTACTACTACTACAAGAACAACCACTACTACTACTACAAAAACAACCACTACTTCTCCTCCTACTACTACTACTACTACAAGAACAACAACTACTACTACTAGTACTACAAGAACAGCCACTACTACTACTACTACTACTACTACTTCTACAAGAACAACCACTACTACTACAAGAACAACCACTACTACTATTACTATTACTACTACTACTACTACTACTACTACTACAAGAACAACCACTACTACTTCTAAAAGTACAACCACAACTACTACTACAAGAACAACCCCTACTACTGCTACAAGAACATCCACTGCTTCTCCTACTACTACTTCTACTACAAGAACAACCACTACTACTACTACTACTACAAGAACAACCACTACTACTACTACAAGAACAACCACTACTATTACTACAAGAACAGCCACTACAGCTAGTACAAGTATTACAAGAAAAACCACTACTACTACTACAAGAACAAGCACTACTACTACTACAAGAACAACCACTACAACTACCACTACTACCAATACAAGAACAACCGCTACTACTGCCAGAATTACAAGAACAACCAGTACTACTACTACAAGAACAACCACTACTACTACTACTACTAGAATAACAACAAGTACTACTACTACTACTACAAGAAACCACTATTACTTCTGCTACTACTACAAGAACAACCACTACTACTACTACTAGCATTACAACAACAACCAGGACTACCACTACAAGAACAAACACTACTACTTCCAGAAGTAAAACCACTACTACTACTACTACTACAAGAACAACCACCACCACGACTACTACTACAAGAACAACCACTACTACTACTACTACTAGAAGAACAACAACTACTACTACTACTACTACAAGAAACCACTATTACTTCTGCTACTACTACAAGAACAACCTCTACTACTACTACAAGAACAACCACTACTTCTCCTACTACTACTACTACTTCTACAAGAACAACCACTACTACTACTACTACTAAAACTACTGCAAGAACAACCAGTACTACTACTACAAGAACAACCACTACTACTTCTACAAGTACAACCACAACTACTACTACAAGAATAACCCCTACTACAACTTGAAGAACAACCGCTGCTTCTCCTATTACTACTACTACTACGAGAACAACCACTACTACTACTACTACAAGTTCAACAATTACTACTACTACAAGAACAACCACTACTACTTCTACAAGAACAACAACTACAACCAGCACTACTAAAACTACAAGAAGAACCACTACTACTACAACAACAACCACCACTACTACTACTGCTACTACAAGAACAACCGCTACTACTGCTACTACTACTAATACTACTACAAGAACAACCACTACTACTACTACAAGAACAACCACTACTTCTCCTACTACTACTACTACTACTACAAGAACAACCACTACTACTACTAGTACTACAAGAACAGCCACTACTACTACTACTACTACTACTACTACTACTACTACTACTACTACTACAAGAACAACCACTACTACTACAAGAACAACCACTACTACTATTACTATTACTACTACTACTACTGCTACTACAAGAACAACCACTACTACTTCTAAAAGTACAACCACAACTACTACTACAAGAACAACCCCTACTACTGCTACAAGAACAACCACTGCTTCTCCTACTACTACTTCTACTACAAGAACAACCACTACTACTAGTAGTATTACAAGAAAAACCACTACTACTACTACAAGAACAACTACTACTAATACTATTACAAGTACAACCACTACTACTACCAGAACAACCACTTCTACTACTACAAGAGAAACCACTACTACTACTACTACAAGAACAACCACTACTACTACTACTAGCATTACAACAACAACCAGGACTACCACTACAAGAACAAACACTACTACTTCCAGAAGTAAAACCACTACTACTACTACTACAAGAACAACCACCACCACGACTACTACTACAAGAACAACCACTACTACTAATAATAATACTACAAGTACAACCACTATTACTACTAAAAGAACAACCCCTACTACTACTACAAGAACAACCACTACTTCTCCTACTACTACTACTACTTCTACAAGAACAACCACTACTACTACTACTAAAACTACTGCAAGAACAACCAGTACTACTACTACAAGAACAACCACTACTACTTCTACAAGTACAACCACAACTACTACTACAAGAATAACCCCTACTACAACTAGAAGAACAACCGCTGCTTCTCCTATTACTACTACTACTACGAGAACAACCACTACTACTACTACTACTACTACAATTACAACAATTACTGCTACTACAAGAACAACCACTACTACTTCTACAAGAACAACAACTACAACCAGCACTACTAAAACTACAAGAAGAACCACTACTACTACAACAACAACCACCACCACTACTACAGCTACTACAAGAACAACCGCTACTACTGCTACTACTACTACTACTACTACAAGAACAACCACTACTACTACTACAAGAACAACCACTACTTCTCCTACTACTACTACTACTACTACAAGAACAACCACTACTACTACTAGTACTACAAGAACAGCCACTACTACTACTACTACTACTACTACTACTACTACTACTACTACAAGAACAACCACTACTACTTCTAAAAGTACAACCACAACTACTACTACAAGAACAACCCCTACTACTGCTACAAGAACAACCACTGCTTCTCCTAGTACTACTTCTACTACAAGAACAACCACTACTACTAGTAGTATCACAAGAAAAACCACTACTACTACTACAAGAACAACTACTACTAATACTATTACAAGTACAACCACTACTACTACCAGAACAACCACTACTACTACTATAAGAGAAACCACTACTACTACTACTACATGAACAACCACTACTACTAGTACTAGAATGACAACAACAACCAGGACTACCACTACAAGAACAAACACTACTACTTCCAGAAGTAAAACCACTACTACTACTACTACTACTACAAGAACAACCACCACCACGACTACTACTACAAGAACAACCACTACTACTAATAATAATACTACAAGTACAACCACTACTACTACTACAAGAACAACCACTACAACTACCAATACTACCAATACAAGAACAACCGCTACTACTGCCAGAATTACAAGAACAACCAGTACTACTACTACAAGAACAACCACTACTACTACTACTACTAGAAGAACAACAACTACTACTACTACAAGAAACCACTATTACTTCTGCTACTACTACAAGAACAACCACTACTACTACTACAAGAACAACCACTACTTCTCCTACTACTACTACTACTTCTACAAGAACAACCACTACTACTACTACTACTAAAACTACTCCAAGAACAACCACTACTACTACTACAAGAACAACCACTACTACTTCTACAAGTACAACCACAACTATTACTACAAGAATAACCCCTACTACTACTAGAAGAACAACCGCTGCTTCTCCTATTACTACTACTACTACGAGAACAACCACTACTAATACTACTACTACTACAAGTACAACAATTACTACTACTACAAGAACAACCACTACTACTTCTACAAGAACAACAACTACAACCAGGACTACTAAAACTACAAGAAGAACCACTACTACTACAACAACCACCACCACTACTACAGCTACTACAAGAACAACCGCTACTACTGCTACTACTACTACTACTACTACAAGAACAACCACTACTACTACTACAAAAACAACCACTACTTCTCCTACTACTACTACTACTACTACAAGAACAACAACTACTACTACTAGTACTACAAGAACAGCCACTACTACTACTACTACTACTACTACTACTACTACTACAAGAACAACCACTACTACTACAAGAACAACCACTACTACTATTACTATTACTACTACTACTACTACTACTACTACAAGAACAACCACTACTACTTCTAAAAGTACAACCACAACTACTACTACAAGAACAACCCCTACTACTGCTACAAGAACAACCACTGCTTCTCCTACTACTACTTCTACTACAAGAACAACCACTACTACTAGTAGTATTACACGAAAAACCACTACTACTACTACAAGAACAACTACTACTAATACTATTACAAGTACAACCACTACTACTACCAGAACAACCACTACTACTACTACAAGAGAAACCACTACTACTACTACTACAAGAACAACCACTAATACTACTACTAGCATTACAACAACAACCAGGACTACCACTACAAGAACAAACACTACTACTTCCAGAAGTAAAACCACCACTACTACTACTACTACTACAAGAACAACCACCACCACGACTACTACTACAAGAACAACCACTACTACTAATAATAATACTACAAGTACAACCACTATTACTACTAAAAGAACAACCCCTACTACTACTACAAGAACAACCACTGCTTCTCCTACTACTAATATTACAAGAACAACCACTACATCTACTACTACTGCTACTACAATAACAAACACTACTACTACTACTACAAGAACAACCACTACTACTACTACTACTACTACAAGAACAACCACTACTACTACTACAAGAACAACCACTACTACTACTACAAGAACAACCACTACAACTACCACTACTACCAATACAAGAACAACCGCTACTACTGCCAGAATTACAAGAACAACCAGTACTACTACTACAAGAACAACCACTACTACTACTACTACTAGAATAACAACAAGAACTACTACTACTACTACTACAAGAAACCACTATTACTTCTGCTACTACTACAAGAACAACCACTACTACTACTACTAGCATTACAACAACAACCAGGACTACCACTACAAGAACAAACACTACTACTTCCAGAAGTAAAACCACTACTACTACTACTACTACAAGAACAACCACCACCACGACTACTACTACAAGAACAACCACTACTACTACTACTACTAGAAGAACAACAACTACTACTACTACTACAACAAGAAACCACTATTACTTCTGCTACTACTACAAGAACAACCACTTCTACTACTACAAGAACAACCACTACTTCTCCTACTACTACTACTACTTCTACAAGAACAACCACTACTACTACTACTAAAACTACTGCAAGAACAACCAGTACTACTACTACAAGAACAACCACTACTACTTCTACAAGTACAACCACAACTACTACTACAAGAATAACCCCTACTACAACTAGAAGAACAACCGCTGCTTCTCCTATTACTACTACTACTACGAGAACAACCACTACTACTACTACTACTACAAGTACAACAATTACTACTACTACAAGAACAACCACTACTACTTCTACAAGAACAACAACTACAACCAGCACTACTAAAACTACAAGAAGAACCACTACTACTACAACAACAACCACCACTACTACTACTGCTACTACAAGAACAACCGCTACTACTGCTACTACTACTACTACTACAAGAACAACCACTACTACTACTATAAGAACAACCACTACTACTACTAATAATACCACAAGTACAACCACTACTACTACTAAAAGTACAACCCCTACTACTACTACAAGAACAACCACTGCTTCTCCTACTACTAATATTACAAGAACAACCACTACATCTACTACTACTGCTACTACAAGAACAAACACTACTACTACTACTACAAGAACAACCACTACTACTACTACTACTACTACAAGAACAACCACTACTACTACTACAAGAACAACCACTACTACTACTACAAGAACAGCCACTACAGCTAGTACAAGTATTACAAGAAAAACCACTACTACTACTACAAGAACAACCACTGCTACTACTACAAGAACAACCACTACAACTACCACTACTACCAATACAAGAACAACCGCTACTACTGCCAGAATTACAAGAACAACTAGTACTACTACTACAAGAACAACCACTACTACTACTACTACTAGAAGAACAACAACTACTACTACTACTACTACAAGAAACCACTATTACTTCTGCTACTACTACAAGAACAACCACTACTACAACTACAAGAACAACCACTACTTCTCCTACTACTACTACTACTTCTACAAGAACAACCACTACTACTACTACTACTAAAACTACTGCAAGAACAACCAGTACTACTACTACAAGAACAACCACTACTACTTCTACAAGTACAACCACAACTACTACTACAAGAATAACCCCTACTACAACTAGAAGAACAACCGCTGCTTCTCCTATTACTACTACTACTACGAGAACAACCACTACTACTACTACTACTACTACAAGTACAACAATTACTACTACTACAAGAACAACCACTACTACTTCTACAAGAACAACAACTACAACCAGCACTACTAAAACTACAAGAAGAACCACTACTACTACAACAACAACCACCACCACTACTACAGCTACTACAAGAACAACCGCTACTACTGCTACTACTACTACTACTACTACAAGAACAACCACTACTACTACTACAAAAACAACCACTACTTCTCCTCCTACTACTACTACTACTACAAGAACAACAACTACTACTACTAGTACTACAAGAACAGCCACTACTACTACTACTACTACTACTACTTCTACAAGAACAACCACTACTACTACAAGAACAACCACTACTACTATTACTATTACTACTACTACTACTACTACTACTACAAGAACAACCACTACTACTTCTAAAAGTACAACCACAACTACTACTACAAGAACAACCCCTACTACTGCTACAAGAACATCCACTGCTTCTCCTACTACTACTTCTACTACAAGAACAACCACTACTACTACTACTACTACAAGAACAACCACTACTACTACTACAAGAACAACCACTACTATTACTACAAGAACAGCCACTACAGCTAGTACAAGTATTACAAGAAAAACCACTACTACTACTACAAGAACAAGCACTACTACTACTACAAGAACAACCACTACAACTACCACTACTACCAATACAAGAACAACCGCTACTACTGCCAGAATTACAAGAACAACCAGTACTACTACTACAAGAACAACCACTACTACTACTACTACTAGAATAACAACAAGTACTACTACTACTACTACAAGAAACCACTATTACTTCTGCTACTACTACAAGAACAACCACTACTACTACTACTAGCATTACAACAACAACCAGGACTACCACTACAAGAACAAACACTACTACTTCCAGAAGTAAAACCACTACTACTACTACTACTACAAGAACAACCACCACCACGACTACTACTACAAGAACAACCACTACTACTACTACTACTAGAAGAACAACAACTACTACTACTACTACAACAAGAAACCACTATTACTTCTGCTACTACTACAAGAACAACCACTTCTACTACTACAAGAACAACCACTACTTCTCCTACTACTACTACTACTTCTACAAGAACAACCACTACTACTACTACTAAAACTACTGCAAGAACAACCAGTACTACTACTACAAGAACAACCACTACTACTTCTACAAGTACAACCACAACTACTACTACAAGAATAACCCCTACTACAACTAGAAGAACAACCGCTGCTTCTCCTATTACTACTACTACTACGAGAACAACCACTACTACTACTACTACTACAAGTACAACAATTACTACTACTACAAGAACAACCACTACTACTTCTACAAGAACAACAACTACAACCAGCACTACTAAAACTACAAGAAGAACCACTACTACTACAACAACAACCACCACTACTACTACTGCTACTACAAGAACAACCGCTACTACTGCTACTACTACTACTACTACAAGAACAACCACTACTACTACTATAAGAACAACCACTACTACTACTAATAATACCACAAGTACAACCACTACTACTACTAAAAGTACAACCCCTACTACTACTACAAGAACAACCACTGCTTCTCCTACTACTAATATTACAAGAACAACCACTACATCTACTACTACTGCTACTACAAGAACAAACACTACTACTACTACTACAAGAACAACCACTACTACTACTACTACTACTAAAAGAACAACCACTACTACTACTACAAGAACAACCACTACTACTACTACAAGAACAGCCACTACAGCTAGTACAAGTATTACAAGAAAAACCACTACTACTACTACAAGAACAACCACTGCTACTACTACAAGAACAACCACTACAACTACCACTACTACCAATACAAGAACAACCGCTACTACTGCCAGAATTACAAGAACAACTAGTACTACTACTACAAGAACAACCACTACTACTACTACTACTAGAAGAACAACAACTACTACTACTACTACTACAAGAAACCACTATTACTTCTGCTACTACTACAAGAACAACCACTACTACAACTACAAGAACAACCACTACTTCTCCTACTACTACTACTACTTCTACAAGAACAACCACTACTACTACTACTACTAAAACTACTGCAAGAACAACCAGTACTACTACTACAAGAACAACCACTACTACTTCTACAAGTACAACCACAACTACTACTACAAGAATAACCCCTACTACAACTAGAAGAACAACCGCTGCTTCTCCTATTACTACTACTACTACGAGAACAACCACTACTACTACTACTACTACTACAAGTACAACAATTACTACTACTACAAGAACAACCACTACTACTTCTACAAGAACAACAACTACAACCAGCACTACTAAAACTACAAGAAGAACCACTACTACTACAACAACAACCACCACCACTACTACAGCTACTACAAGAACAACCGCTACTACTGCTACTACTACTACTACTACTACAAGAACAACCACTACTACTACTACAAAAACAACCACTACTTCTCCTCCTACTACTACTACTACTACAAGAACAACAACTACTACTACTAGTACTACAAGAACAGCCACTACTACTACTACTACTACTACTACTTCTACAAGAACAACCACTACTACTACAAGAACAACCACTACTACTATTACTATTACTACTACTACTACTACTACTACTACAAGAACAACCACTACTACTTCTAAAAGTACAACCACAACTACTACTACAAGAACAACCCCTACTACTGCTACAAGAACATCCACTGCTTCTCCTACTACTACTTCTACTACAAGAACAACCACTACTACTACTACTACTACAAGAACAACCACTACTACTACTACAAGAACAACCACTACTATTACTACAAGAACAGCCACTACAGCTAGTACAAGTATTACAAGAAAAACCACTACTACTACTACAAGAACAAGCACTACTACTACTACAAGAACAACCACTACAACTACCACTACTACCAATACAAGAACAACCGCTACTACTGCCAGAATTACAAGAACAACCAGTACTACTACTACAAGAACAACCACTACTACTACTACTACTAGAATAACAACAAGTACTACTACTACTACTACAAGAAACCACTATTACTTCTGCTACTACTACAAGAACAACCACTACTACTACTACTAGCATTACAACAACAACCAGGACTACCACTACAAGAACAAACACTACTACTTCCAGAAGTAAAACCACTACTACTACTACTACTACAAGAACAACCACCACCACGACTACTACTACAAGAACAACCACTACTACTACTACTACTAGAAGAACAACAACTACTACTACTACTACTACAAGAAACCACTATTACTTCTGCTACTACTACAAGAACAACCTCTACTACTACTACAAGAACAACCACTACTTCTCCTACTACTACTACTACTTCTACAAGAACAACCACTACTACTACTACTACTAAAACTACTGCAAGAACAACCAGTACTACTACTACAAGAACAACCACTACTACTTCTACAAGTACAACCACAACTACTACTACAAGAATAACCCCTACTACAACTTGAAGAACAACCGCTGCTTCTCCTATTACTACTACTACTACGAGAACAACCACTACTACTACTACTACAAGTTCAACAATTACTACTACTACAAGAACAACCACTACTACTTCTACAAGAACAACAACTACAACCAGCACTACTAAAACTACAAGAAGAACCACTACTACTACAACAACAACCACCACTACTACTACTGCTACTACAAGAACAACCGCTACTACTGCTACTACTACTAATACTACTACAAGAACAACCACTACTACTACTACAAGAACAACCACTACTTCTCCTACTACTACTACTACTACTACAAGAACAACCACTACTACTACTAGTACTACAAGAACAGCCACTACTACTACTACTACTACTACTACTACTACTACTACTACTACTACTACAAGAACAACCACTACTACTACAAGAACAACCACTACTACTATTACTATTACTACTACTACTACTGCTACTACAAGAACAACCACTACTACTTCTAAAAGTACAACCACAACTACTACTACAAGAACAACCCCTACTACTGCTACAAGAACAACCACTGCTTCTCCTACTACTACTTCTACTACAAGAACAACCACTACTACTAGTAGTATTACAAGAAAAACCACTACTACTACTACAAGAACAACTACTACTAATACTATTACAAGTACAACCACTACTACTACCAGAACAACCACTTCTACTACTACAAGAGAAACCACTACTACTACTACTACAAGAACAACCACTACTACTACTACTAGCATTACAACAACAACCAGGACTACCACTACAAGAACAAACACTACTACTTCCAGAAGTAAAACCACTACTACTACTACTACAAGAACAACCACCACCACGACTACTACTACAAGAACAACCACTACTACTAATAATAATACTACAAGTACAACCACTATTACTACTAAAAGAACAACCCCTACTACTACTACAAGAACAACCACTACTTCTCCTACTACTACTACTACTTCTACAAGAACAACCACTACTACTACTACTAAAACTACTGCAAGAACAACCAGTACTACTACTACAAGAACAACCACTACTACTTCTACAAGTACAACCACAACTACTACTACAAGAATAACCCCTACTACAACTAGAAGAACAACCGCTGCTTCTCCTATTACTACTACTACTACGAGAACAACCACTACTACTACTACTACTACTACAATTACAACAATTACTGCTACTACAAGAACAACCACTACTACTTCTACAAGAACAACAACTACAACCAGCACTACTAAAACTACAAGAAGAACCACTACTACTACAACAACAACCACCACCACTACTACAGCTACTACAAGAACAACCGCTACTACTGCTACTACTACTACTACTACTACAAGAACAACCACTACTACTACTACAAGAACAACCACTACTTCTCCTACTACTACTACTACTACTACAAGAACAACCACTACTACTACTAGTACTACAAGAACAGCCACTACTACTACTACTACTACTACTACTACTACTACTACTACTACAAGAACAACCACTACTACTTCTAAAAGTACAACCACAACTACTACTACAAGAACAACCCCTACTACTGCTACAAGAACAACCACTGCTTCTCCTAGTACTACTTCTACTACAAGAACAACCACTACTACTAGTAGTATCACAAGAAAAACCACTACTACTACTACAAGAACAACTACTACTAATACTATTACAAGTACAACCACTACTACTACCAGAACAACCACTACTACTACTATAAGAGAAACCACTACTACTACTACTACATGAACAACCACTACTACTAGTACTAGAATGACAACAACAACCAGGACTACCACTACAAGAACAAACACTACTACTTCCAGAAGTAAAACCACTACTACTACTACTACTACTACAAGAACAACCACCACCACGACTACTACTACAAGAACAACCACTACTACTAATAATAATACTACAAGTACAACCACTACTACTACTACAAGAACAACCACTACAACTACCAATACTACCAATACAAGAACAACCGCTACTACTGCCAGAATTACAAGAACAACCAGTACTACTACTACAAGAACAACCACTACTACTACTACTACTAGAAGAACAACAACTACTACTACTACAAGAAACCACTATTACTTCTGCTACTACTACAAGAACAACCACTACTACTACTACAAGAACAACCACTACTTCTCCTACTACTACTACTACTTCTACAAGAACAACCACTACTACTACTACTACTAAAACTACTCCAAGAACAACCACTACTACTACTACAAGAACAACCACTACTACTTCTACAAGTACAACCACAACTATTACTACAAGAATAACCCCTACTACTACTAGAAGAACAACCGCTGCTTCTCCTATTACTACTACTACTACGAGAACAACCACTACTAATACTACTACTACTACAAGTACAACAATTACTACTACTACAAGAACAACCACTACTACTTCTACAAGAACAACAACTACAACCAGGACTACTAAAACTACAAGAAGAACCACTACTACTACAACAACCACCACCACTACTACAGCTACTACAAGAACAACCGCTACTACTGCTACTACTACTACTACTACTACAAGAACAACCACTACTACTACTACAAAAACAACCACTACTTCTCCTACTACTACTACTACTACTACAAGAACAACAACTACTACTACTAGTACTACAAGAACAGCCACTACTACTACTACTACTACTACTACTACTACTACTACAAGAACAACCACTACTACTACAAGAACAACCACTACTACTATTACTACTACTACTACTACTACTACTACTACAAGAACAACCACTACTACTTCTAAAAGTACAACCACAACTACTACTACAAGAACAACCCCTACTACTGCTACAAGAACAACCACTGCTTCTCCTACTACTACTTCTACTACAAGAACAACCACTACTACTAGTAGTATTACAAGAAAAACCACTACTACTACTACAAGAACAACTACTACTAATACTATTACAAGTACAACCACTACTACTACCAGAACAACCACTACTACTACTACAAGAGAAACCACTACTACTACTACTACAAGAACAACCAGTACTACTACTACTAGCATTACAACAACAACCAGGACTACCACTACAAGAACAAACACTACTGCTTCCAGAAGTAAAACCACTACTACTACTACTACTACTACAAGAACAACCACCACCACGACTACTACTACAAGAACAACCACTACTACTAATAATAATACTACAAGTACAACCACTACTACTACTAAAAGAACAACCCCTACTACTACTACAAGAACAACCACTGCTTCTCCTACTACTAATATTACAAGAACAACCACCACATCTACTACTACTGCTACTAGAAGAACAAACACTACTACTACTACTACAAGAACAACCACTACTACTACTACTACTACTACTACAAGAACAACCACTACTACTACTACAAGAACAACCACTACTACTACTACAAGAACAGCCACTACAGCTAGTACAAGTATTACAAGAAAAACCACTACTACTACTACAAGAACAACCACTACTACTACTACAAGAACAACCACTACAACTACCACTACTACCAATACAAGAACAACCGCTACTACTGCCAGAATTACAAGAACAACCAGTACTACTACTACAAGAACAACCACTACTACTACTACTACTAGAAGAACAACAACTACTACTACTACTACTACTACAAGAAACCACTATTACTTCTGCTACTACTTCAAGAACAACCACTACTACTACTAGAAGAACAACCACTACTTCTCCTACTACTACTACTACTTCTACAAGAACAACCACTACTACTACTACTACTAAAACTACTGAAAGAACAACCAGTACTACTACTACAAGAACAACCACTACTACTTCTACAAGTACAACCACAACTACTACTACAAGAATAACCCCTACTACAACTAGAAGAACAACCGCTGCTTCTCCTATTACTACTACTACTACGAGAACAACCACTACTACTACTACTACTACTACAAGTACAACAATTACTACTACTACAAGAACAACCACTACTACTTCTACAAGAACAACAACTACAACCAGCACTACTAAAACTACAAGAAGAACCACTACTACTACAACAACAACCACCACTACTACTACTGCTACTACAAGAACAACCGCTACTACTGCTACTACTACTAATAGTACTACAAGAACAACCACTACTACTACTACAAGAACAACCACTACTTCTCCTACTACTACTACTACTACTACAAGAACAACCACTACTACTACTAGTACTACGAGAACAGCCACTACTACTACTACTACTACTACTACTACTACTACAAGAACAACCACTACTACTACAAGAACAACCACTACTACTATTACTATTACTACTACTACTACTACTACTACAAGAACAACCACTACTACTTCTAAAAGTACAACCACAACTACTACTACAAGAACAACCCCTACTACTGCTACAAGAACAACCACTGCTTCTCCTACTACTACTTCTACTACAAGAACAACCACTACTACTAGTAGTATTACACGAAAAACCACTACTACTACTACAAGAACAACTACTACTAATACTATTACAAGTACAACCACTACTACTACCAGAACAACCACTACTACTACTACAAGAGAAACCACTACTACTACTACTACAAGAACAACCACTAATACTACTACTAGCATTACAACAACAACCAGGACTACCACTACAAGAACAAACACTACTACTTCCAGAAGTAAAACCACCACTACTACTACTACTACTACAAGAACAACCACCACCACGACTACTACTACAAGAACAACCACTACTACTAATAATAATACTACAAGTACAACCACTATTACTACTAAAAGAACAACCCCTACTACTACTACAAGAACAACCACTGCTTCTCCTACTACTAATATTACAAGAACAACCACTACATCTACTACTACTGCTACTACAATAACAAACACTACTACTACTACTACAAGAACAACCACTACTACTACTACTACTACAAGAACAACCACTACTACTACTACAAGAACAACCACTACTACTACTACAAGAACAACCACTACAACTACCACTACTACCAATACAAGAACAACCGCTACTACTGCCAGAATTACAAGAACAACCAGTACTACTACTACAAGAACAACCACTACTACTACTACTACTAGAATAACAACAACTACTACTACTACTACTACTACAAGAACAACCACCACCACGACTACTACTACAAGAACAACCACTACTACTACTAATAATACTACAAGTACAACCACTACTACTACTAAAAGAACAACCCCTACTACTACTACAAGAACAACCACTGCTTCTCCTACTACTAATATTACAAGAACAACCACCACATCTACTACTACTGCTACTAGAAGAACAAACACTACTACTACTCCTACAAGAACAACCACTACTACTACTACAAGAACAGCCACTACAGCTAGTACAAGTATTACAAGAAAAACCACTACTACTACTACAAGAACAACCACTACTACTACTACAAGAACAACCACTACAACTACCACTACTACCAATACAAGAACAACCGCTACTACTGCCAGAATTACAAGAACAACCAGTACTACTACTACAAGAACAACCACTACTACTACTACTACTAGAAGAACAACAACAACTACTACTACTACTACTACAAGAAACCACTATTACTTCTGCTACTACTTCAAGAACAACCACTACTACTACTAGAAGAACAACCACTACTTCTCCTACTACTACTACTACTTCTACAAGAACAACCTCTACTACTACTACTACTAAAACTACTGCAAGAACAACCAGTACTACTACTACAAGAACAACCGCTACTACTTCTACAAGTACAACCACAACTACTACTACAAGAATAACCCCTACTACAACTAGAAGAACAACCGCTGCTTCTCCTATTACTACTACTACTACGAGAACAACCACTACTACTACTACTACAAGTACAACAATTACTACTACTACAAGAACAACCACTACTACTTCTACAAGAACAACAACTACAACCAGCACTACTAAAACTACAAGAAGAACCACTACTACTACAACAACAACCACCACTACTACTACTGCTACTACAAGAACAACCGCTACTACTGCTACTACTACTAATACTACTACAAGAACAACCACTACTACTACTACAAGAACAACCACTACTTCTCCTACTACTACTACTACTACTACTACAAGAACAACCACTACTACTACTAGTACTACAATAACAGCCACTACTACTACTACTACTACTACTACTACTACTACTACTACTACTACAAGAACAACCACTACTACTACAAGAACAACCACTACTACTATTACTATTACTACTACTACTACTACTACTACAAGAACAACCACTACTACTTCTAAAAGTACAACCACAACTACTACTACAAGAACAACCCCTACTACTGCTACAAGAACAACCACTGCTTCTCCTACTACTACTTCTACTACAAGAACAACCACTACTACTAGTAGTATTACAAGAAAAACCACTACTACTACTACAAGAACAACTACTACTAATACTATTACAAGTACAACCACTACTACTACCAGAACAACCACTACTACTACTACAAGAGAAACCACTACTACTATTACTACAAGAACAACCACTACTACTACTACTAGCATTACAACAACAACCAGGACTACCACTACAAGAACAAACACTACTACTTCCAGAAGTAAAACCACTACTACTACTACTACTACTACAAGACCAACCACCACCACGACTACTACTACAAGAACAACCACTACTACTAATAATAATACTACAAGTACAACCACTATTACTACTAAAAGAACAACCCCTACTACTACTACAAGAACAACCACTGCTTCTCCTACTACTAATATTACAAGAACAACCACTACATCTACTACTACTGCTACTACAATAACAAACACTACTACTACTACTACAAGAACAACCACTACTACTACTACTACTACAAGAACAACCACTACTACTACTACAAGAACAACCACTACTATTACTACAAGAACAGCCACTACAGCTAGTACAAGTATTACAAGAAAAACCACTACTACTACTACAAGAACAAGCACT
Source organism: Alligator mississippiensis (assembly GCF_030867095.1). Taxonomy (NCBI): domain Eukaryota; kingdom Metazoa; phylum Chordata; order Crocodylia; family Alligatoridae; genus Alligator; species Alligator mississippiensis. The sequence goes on from NC_081832.1 coordinate 31,565,319, forward strand.
ACTACTACTACAAGAACAACCACTACAACTACCACTACTACCAATACAAGAACAACCGCTACTACTGCCAGAATTACAAGAACAACCAGTACTACTACTACAAGAACAACCACTACTACTACTACTACTAGAATAACAACAAGTACTACTACTACTACTACAAGAAACCACTATTACTTCTGCTACTACTACAAGAACAACCACTACTACTACTACTAGCATTACAACAACAACCAGGACTACCACTACAAGAACAAACACTACTACTTCCAGAAGTAAAACCACTACTACTACTACTACTACAAGAACAACCACCACCACGACTACTACTACAAGAACAACCACTAATACTACTACTACTAGAAGAACAACAACTACTACTACTACTACTACAAGAAACCACTATTACTTCTGCTACTACTACAAGAACAACCTCTACTACTACTACAAGAACAACCACTACTTCTCCTACTACTACTACTACTTCTACAAGAACAACCACTACTACTACTACTACTAAAACTACTGCAAGAACAACCAGTACTACTACTACAAGAACAACCACTACTACTTCTACAAGTACAACCACAACTACTACTACAAGAATAACCCCTACTACAACTTGAAGAACAACCGCTGCTTCTCCTATTACTACTACTACTACGAGAACAACCACTACTACTACTACTACAAGTTCAACAATTACTACTACTACAAGAACAACCACTACTACTTCTACAAGAACAACAACTACAACCAGCACTACTAAAACTACAAGAAGAACCACTACTACTACAACAACAACCACCACTACTACTACTGCTACTACAAGAACAACCGCTACTACTGCTACTACTACTAATACTACTACAAGAACAACCACTACTACTACTACAAGAACAACCACTACTTCTCCTACTACTACTACTACTACAAGAACAACCACTACTACTACTAGTACTACAAGAACAGCCACTACTACTACTACTACTACTACTACTACTACTACTACTACTACTACTACAAGAACAACCACTACTACTACAAGAACAACCACTACTACTATTACTATTACTACTACTACTACTACTACTACAAGAACAACCACTACTACTTCTAAAAGTACAACCACAACTACTACTACAAGAACAACCCCTACTACTGCTACAAGAACAACCGCTGCTTCTCCTACTACTACTTCTACTACAAGAACAACCACTACTACTAGTAGTATTACAAGAAAAACCACTACTACTACTACAAGAACAACTACTACTAATACTATTACAAGTACAACCACTACTACTACCAGAACAACCACTACTACTACTACAAGAGAAACCACTACTACTACTACTACAAGAACAACCACTACTACTACTACTAGCATTACAACAACAACCAGGACTACCACTACAAGAACAAACACTACTACTTCCAGAAGTAAAACCACTACTACTACTACTACAAGAACAACCACCACCACGACTACTACTACAAGAACAACCACTACTACTAATAATAATACTACAAGTACAACCACTATTACTACTAAAAGAACAACCCCTACTACTACTACAAGAACAACCACTACTTCTCCTACTACTACTACTACTTCTACAAGAACAACCACTACTACTACTACTAAAACTACTGCAAGAACAACCAGTACTACTACTACAAGAACAACCACTACTACTTCTACAAGTACAACCACAACTACTACTACAAGAATAACCCCTACTACAACTAGAAGAACAACCGCTGCTTCTCCTATTACTACTACTACTACGAGAACAACCACTACTACTACTACTACTACTACTACAATTACAACAATTACTGCTACTACAAGAACAACCACTACTACTTCTACAAGAACAACAACTACAACCAGCACTACTAAAACTACAAGAAGAACCACTACTACTACAACAACAACCACCACCACTACTACAGCTACTACAAGAACAACCGCTACTACTGCTACTACTACTACTACTACAAGAACAACCACTACTACTACTACAAGAACAACCACTACTTCTCCTACTACTACTACTACTACTACAAGAACAACCACTACTACTACTAGTACTACAAGAACAGCCACTACTACTACTACTACTACTACTACTACTACTACTACTACTACAAGAACAACCACTACTACTTCTAAAAGTACAACCACAACTACTACTACAAGAACAACCCCTACTACTGCTACAAGAACAACCACTGCTTCTCCTAGTACTACTTCTACTACAAGAACAACCACTACTACTAGTAGTATCACAAGAAAAACCACTACTACTACTACAAGAACAACTACTACTAATACTATTACAAGTACAACCACTACTACTACCAGAACAACCACTACTACTACTATAAGAGAAACCACTACTACTACTACTACATGAACAACCACTACTACTAGTACTAGAATGACAACAACAACCAGGACTACCACTACAAGAACAAACACTACTACTTCCAGAAGTAAAACCACTACTACTACTACTACTACTACAAGAACAACCACCACCACGACTACTACTACAAGAACAACCACTACTACTAATAATAATACTACAAGTACAACCACTACTACTACTACAAGAACAACCACTACAACTACCAATACTACCAATACAAGAACAACCGCTACTACTGCCAGAATTACAAGAACAACCAGTACTACTACTACAAGAACAACCACTACTACTACTACTACTAGAAGAACAACAACTACTACTACTACAAGAAACCACTATTACTTCTGCTACTACTACAAGAACAACCACTACTACTACTACAAGAACAACCACTACTTCTCCTACTACTACTACTACTTCTACAAGAACAACCACTACTACTACTACTACTAAAACTACTCCAAGAACAACCACTACTACTACTACAAGAACAACCACTACTACTTCTACAAGTACAACCACAACTATTACTACAAGAATAACCCCTACTACTACTAGAAGAACAACCGCTGCTTCTCCTATTACTACTACTACTACGAGAACAACCACTACTAATACTACTACTACTACAAGTACAACAATTACTACTACTACAAGAACAACCACTACTACTTCTACAAGAACAACAACTACAACCAGGACTACTAAAACTACAAGAAGAACCACTACTACTACAACAACCACCACCACTACTACAGCTACTACAAGAACAACCGCTACTACTGCTACTACTACTACTACTACTACAAGAACAACCACTACTACTACTACAAAAACAACCACTACTTCTCCTACTACTACTACTACTACTACAAGAACAACAACTACTACTACTAGTACTACAAGAACAGCCACTACTACTACTACTACTACTACTACTACTACTACAAGAACAACCACTACTACTACAAGAACAACCACTACTACTATTACTATTACTACTACTACTACTACTACTACTACAAGAACAACCACTACTACTTCAAAAGTACAACCACAACTACTACTACAAGAACAACCCCTACTACTGCTACAAGAACAACCACTGCTTCTCCTACTACTACTTCTACTACAAGAACAACCACTACTACTAGTAGTATTACAAGAAAAACCACTACTACTACTACAAGAACAACTACTACTAATACTATTACAAGTACAACCACTACTACTACCAGAACAACCACTACTACTACTACAAGAGAAACCACTACTACTACTACTACAAGAACAACCACTACTACTACTACTAGCATTACAACAACAACCAGGACTACCACTACAAGAACAAACACTACTGCTTCCAGAAGTAAAACCACTACTACTACTACTACTACTACAAGAACAACCACCACCACGACTACTACTACAAGAACAACCACTACTACTAATAATAATACTACAAGTACAACCACTACTACTACTAAAAGAACAACCCCTACTACTACTACAAGAACAACCACTGCTTCTCCTACTACTAATATTACAAGAACAACCACCACATCTACTACTACTGCTACTAGAAGAACAAACACTACTACTACTACTACAAGAACAACCACTACTACTACTACTACTACTACTACAAGAACAACCACTACTACTACTACAAGAACAACCACTACTACTACTACAAGAACAGCCACTACAGCTAGTACAAGTATTACAAGAAAAACCACTACTACTACTACAAGAACAACCACTACTACTACTACAAGAACAACCACTACAACTACCACTACTACCAATACAAGAACAACCGCTACTACTGCCAGAATTACAAGAACAACCAGTACTACTACTACAAGAACAACCACTACTACTACTACTACTAGAAGAACAACAACTACTACTACTACTACTACTACAAGAAACCACTATTACTTCTGCTACTACTTCAAGAACAACCACTACTACTACTAGAAGAACAACCACTACTTCTCCTACTACTACTACTACTTCTACAAGAACAACCACTACTACTACTACTACTAAAACTACTGAAAGAACAACCAGTACTACTACTACAAGAACAACCACTACTACTTCTACAAGTACAACCACAACTACTACTACAAGAATAACCCCTACTACAACTAGAAGAACAACCGCTGCTTCTCCTATTACTACTACTACTACGAGAACAACCACTACTACTACTACTACTACTACAAGTACAACAATTACTACTACTACAAGAACAACCACTACTACTTCTACAAGAACAACAACTACAACCAGCACTACTAAAACTACAAGAAGAACCACTACTACTACAACAACAACCACCACTACTACTACTGCTACTACAAGAACAACCGCTACTACTGCTACTACTACTAATAGTACTACAAGAACAACCACTACTACTACTACAAGAACAACCACTACTTCTCCTACTACTACTACTACTACTACAAGAACAACCACTACTACTACTAGTACTACGAGAACAGCCACTACTACTACTACTACTACTACTACTACTACTACAAGAACAACCACTACTACTACAAGAACAACCACTACTACTATTACTATTACTACTACTACTACTACTACTACAAGAACAACCACTACTACTTCTAAAAGTACAACCACAACTACTACTACAAGAACAACCCCTACTACTGCTACAAGAACAACCACTGCTTCTCCTACTACTACTTCTACTACAAGAACAACCACTACTACTAGTAGTATTACACGAAAAACCACTACTACTACTACAAGAACAACTACTACTAATACTATTACAAGTACAACCACTACTACTACCAGAACAACCACTACTACTACTACAAGAGAAACCACTACTACTACTACTACAAGAACAACCACTAATACTACTACTAGCATTACAACAACAACCAGGACTACCACTACAAGAACAAACACTACTACTTCCAGAAGTAAAACCACCACTACTACTACTACTACTACAAGAACAACCACCACCACGACTACTACTACAAGAACAACCACTACTACTAATAATAATACTACAAGTACAACCACTATTACTACTAAAAGAACAACCCCTACTACTACTACAAGAACAACCACTGCTTCTCCTACTACTAATATTACAAGAACAACCACTACATCTACTACTACTGCTACTACAATAACAAACACTACTACTACTACTACAAGAACAACCACTACTACTACTACTACTACAAGAACAACCACTACTACTACTACAAGAACAACCACTACTACTACTACAAGAACAACCACTACAACTACCACTACTACCAATACAAGAACAACCGCTACTACTGCCAGAATTACAAGAACAACCAGTACTACTACTACAAGAACAACCACTACTACTACTACTACTAGAATAACAACAACTACTACTACTACTACTACTACAAGAACAACCACCACCACGACTACTACTACAAGAACAACCACTACTACTACTAATAATACTACAAGTACAACCACTACTACTACTAAAAGAACAACCCCTACTACTACTACAAGAACAACCACTGCTTCTCCTACTACTAATATTACAAGAACAACCACCACATCTACTACTACTGCTACTAGAAGAACAAACACTACTACTACTCCTACAAGAACAACCACTACTACTACTACAAGAACAGCCACTACAGCTAGTACAAGTATTACAAGAAAAACCACTACTACTACTACAAGAACAACCACTACTACTACTACAAGAACAACCACTACAACTACCACTACTACCAATACAAGAACAACCGCTACTACTGCCAGAATTACAAGAACAACCAGTACTACTACTACAAGAACAACCACTACTACTACTACTACTAGAAGAACAACAACAACTACTACTACTACTACTACAAGAAACCACTATTACTTCTGCTACTACTTCAAGAACAACCACTACTACTACTAGAAGAACAACCACTACTTCTCCTACTACTACTACTACTTCTACAAGAACAACCTCTACTACTACTACTACTAAAACTACTGCAAGAACAACCAGTACTACTACTACAAGAACAACCGCTACTACTTCTACAAGTACAACCACAACTACTACTACAAGAATAACCCCTACTACAACTAGAAGAACAACCGCTGCTTCTCCTATTACTACTACTACTACGAGAACAACCACTACTACTACTACTACAAGTACAACAATTACTACTACTACAAGAACAACCACTACTACTTCTACAAGAACAACAACTACAACCAGCACTACTAAAACTACAAGAAGAACCACTACTACTACAACAACAACCACCACTACTACTACTGCTACTACAAGAACAACCGCTACTACTGCTACTACTACTAATACTACTACAAGAACAACCACTACTACTACTACAAGAACAACCACTACTTCTCCTACTACTACTACTACTACTACTACAAGAACAACCACTACTACTACTAGTACTACAATAACAGCCACTACTACTACTACTACTACTACTACTACTACTACTACTACTACTACTACAAGAACAACCACTACTACTACAAGAACAACCACTACTACTATTACTATTACTACTACTACTACTACTACTACAAGAACAACCACTACTACTTCTAAAAGTACAACCACAACTACTACTACAAGAACAACCCCTACTACTGCTACAAGAACAACCACTGCTTCTCCTACTACTACTTCTACTACAAGAACAACCACTACTACTAGTAGTATTACAAGAAAAACCACTACTACTACTACAAGAACAACTACTACTAATACTATTACAAGTACAACCACTACTACTACCAGAACAACCACTACTACTACTACAAGAGAAACCACTACTACTATTACTACAAGAACAACCACTACTACTACTACTAGCATTACAACAACAACCAGGACTACCACTACAAGAACAAACACTACTACTTCCAGAAGTAAAACCACTACTACTACTACTACTACTACAAGACCAACCACCACCACGACTACTACTACAAGAACAACCACTACTACTAATAATAATACTACAAGTACAACCACTATTACTACTAAAAGAACAACCCCTACTACTACTACAAGAACAACCACTGCTTCTCCTACTACTAATATTACAAGAACAACCACTACATCTACTACTACTGCTACTACAATAACAAACACTACTACTACTACTACAAGAACAACCACTACTACTACTACTACTACAAGAACAACCACTACTACTACTACAAGAACAACCACTACTATTACTACAAGAACAGCCACTACAGCTAGTACAAGTATTACAAGAAAAACCACTACTACTACTACAAGAACAAGCACTACTACTACTACAAGAACAACCACTACAACTACCACTACTACCAATACAAGAACAACCGCTACTACTGTCAGAATTACAAGAACAACCAGTACTACTACTACAAGAACAACCACTACTACTACTACTACTAGAATAACAACAACTACTACTACTACTACTACAAGAAACCACTATTACTTCTGCTACTACTACAAGAACAACCACTACTACTACTACTAGCATTACAACAACAACCAGTACTACCACTACAAGAACAAACACTACTACTTCCAGAAGTAAAACCACTACTACTACTACTACTACAAGAACAACCACCACCACGACTACTACTACAAGAACAACCACTACTACTACTACTACTAGAAGAACAACAACTACTACTACTACTACTACAAGAAACCACTATTACTTCTGCTACTACTACAAGAACAACCTCTACTACTACTACAAGAACAACCACTACTTCTCCTACTACTACTACTACTTCTACAAGAACAACCACTACTACTACTACTACTAAAACTACTGCAAGAACAACCAGTACTACTACTACAAGAACAACCACTACTACTTCTACATGTACAACCACAACTACTACTACAAGAATAACCCCTACTACAACTAGAAGAACAACCGCTGCTTCTCCTATTACTACTACTACTACGAGAACAACCACTACTACTACTACTACAAGTTCAACAATTACTACTACTACAAGAACAACCACTACTACTTCTACAAGAACAACAACTACAACCAGCACTACTAAAACTACAAGAAGAACCACTACTACTACAACAACAACCACCACTACTACTACTGCTACTACAAGAACAACCACTACTACTGCTACTACTACTACTACTACTACAAGAACAACCACTACTACTACTACAAGAACAACCACTACTTCTCCTACTACTACTACTACTACTACAAGAACAACCACTACTACTACTAGTACTACAAGAACAGCCACTACTACTACTACTACTACTACTACTACTACTACTACAAGAACAACCACTACTACTACAAGAACAACCACTACTAGTATTACTATTACTACTACTACTACTACTACTACAAGAACAACCACTACTACTTCTAAAAGTACAACCACAACTACTACTACAAGAACAACCCCTACTACTGCTACAAGAACAACCACTGCTTCTCCTACTACTACTTCTACTACAAGAACAACCACTACTACTAGTAGTATTACAAGAAAAACCACTACTACTACTACAAGAACAACTACTACTAATACTATTACAAGTACAACCACTACTACTACCAGAACAACCACTACTACTACTACAAGAGAAACCACTACTACTACTACTACAAGAACAACCACTACTACTACTACTAGCATTACAACAACAACCAGGACTACCACTACAAGAACAAACACTACTACTACCAGAAGTAAAACCACTACTACTACTACTACAAGAACAACCACCACCACGACTACTACTACAAGAACAACCACTACTACTAATAATAATACTACAAGTACAACCACTATTACTACTAAAAGAACAACCCCTACTACTACTACAAGAACAACCACTACTTCTCCTACTACTACTACTACTTCTACAAGAACAACCACTACTACTACTACTAAAACTACTGCAAGAACAACCAGTACTACTACTACAAGGACAACCACTACTACTTCTACAAGTACAACCACAACTACTACTACAAGAATAACCCCTACTACAACTAGAAGAACAACCGCTGCTTCTCCTATTACTACTACTACTACGAGAACAACCACTACTACTACTACTACTACTACTACAATTACAACAATTACTACTACTACAAGAACAACCACTACTACTTCTACAAGAACAACAACTACAACCAGCACTACTAAAACTACAAGAAGAACCACTACTACTACAACAACAACCACCACCACTACTACAGCTACTACAAGAACAACCGCTACTACTGCTACTACTACTACTACTACAAGAACAACCACTACTACTACTACAAGAACAACCACTACTTCTCCTACTACTACTACTACTACAAGAACAACCACTACTACTACTAGTACTACAAGAACAGCCACTACTACTACTACTACTACTACTACTACTACTACAAGAACAACCACTACTACTTCTAAAAGTACAACCACAACTACTACTACAAGAACAACCCCTACTACTGCTACAAGAACAACCACTGCTTCTCCTAGTACTACTTCTACTACAAGAACAACCATTACTACTAGTAGTATTACAAGAAAAACCACTACTACTACTACAAGAACAACTACTACTAATACTATTACAAGTACAACCACTACTACTACCAGAACAACCACTACTACTACTATAAGAGAAACCACTACTACTACTACTACATGAACAACCACTACTACTAGTACTAGAATGACAACAACAACCAGGACTACCACTACAAGAACAAACACTACTACTTCCAGAAGTAAAACCACTACTACTACTACTACTAATACAAGAACAACCACCACCACGACTACTACTACAAGAACAACCACTACTACTACTAATAATACTACAAGTACAACCACTACTACTACTACAAGAACAACCACTACAACTACCAATACTACCAATACAAGAACAACCGCTACTACTGCCAGAATTACAAGAACAACCAGTACTACTACTACAAGAACAACCACTACTACTACTACTACTAGAAGAACAACAACTACTACTACTACAAGAAACCACTATTACTTCTGCTACTACTACAAGAACAACCACTACTACTACTACAAGAACAACCACTACTTCTCCTACTACTACTACTACTTCTACAAGAACAACCACTACTACTACTACTACTAAAACTACTCCAAGAACAACCACTACTACTACTACAAGAACAACCACTACTACTTCTACAAGTACAACCACAACTATTACTACAAGAATAACCCCTACTACTACTAGAAGAACAACCGCTGCTTCTCCTATTACTACTACTACTACGAGAACAACCACTACTACTACTACTACTACTACAAGTACAACAATTACTACTACTACAAGAACAACCACTACTACTTCTACAAGAACAACAACTACAACCAGGACTACTAAAACTACAAGAAGAACCACTACTACTACAACAACCACCACCACTACTACAGCTACTACAAGAACAACCGCTACTACTGCTACTACTACTACTACTACTATAAGAACAACCACTACTACTACTACAAAAACAACCACTACTTCTCCTACTACTACTACTACTACAAGAACAACAACTACTACTACTAGTACTACAAGAACAGCCACTACTACTACTACTACTACTACTACTACAAGAACAACCACTACTACTACAAGAACAACCACTACTACTATTACTATTACTACTACTACTACTACTACTACTACAAGAACAACCACTACTACTTCTAAAAGTACAACCACAACTACTACTACAAGAACAACCCCTACTACTGCTACAAGAACAACCACTGCTTCTCCTACTACTACTTCTACTACAAGAACAACCACTACTACTAGTAGTATTACAAGAAAAACCACTACTACTACTACAAGAACAACTACTACTAATACTATTACAAGTACAACCACTACTACTACCAGAACAACCACTACTACTACTACAAGAGAAACCACTACTACTACTACTACAAGAACAACCAGTACTACTACTACTAGCATTACAACAACAACCAGGACTACCACTACAAGAACAAACACTACTGCTTCCAGAAGTAAAACCACTACTACTACTACTACTACTACAAGAACAACCACCACCACGACTACTACTACAAGAACAACCACTACTACTAATAATAATACTACAAGTACAACCACTACTACTACTAAAAGAAGAACCCCTACTACTACTACAAGAACAACCACTGCTTCTCCTACTACTAATATTACAAGAACAACCACCACATCTACTACTACTGCTACTAGAAGAACAAACACTACTACTACTACTACAAGAACAACCACTACTACTACTACTACTACTACTACAAGAACAACCACTACTACTACTACAAGAACAACCACTACTACTACTACAAGAACAGCCACTACAGCTAGTACAAGTATTACAAGAAAAACCACTACTACTACTACAAGAACAACCACTACTACTACTACAAGAACAACCACTACAACTACCACTACTACCAATACAAGAACAACCGCTACTCCTGCCAGAATTACAAGAACAACCAGTACTACTACTACAAGAACAACCACTACTACTACTACTACTAGAAGAACAACAACTACTACTACTACTACTACTACAAGAAACCACTATTACTTCTGCTACTACTTCAAGAACAACCACTACTACTACTAGAAGAACAACCACTACTTCTCCTACTACTACTACTACTTCTACAAGAACAACCTCTACTACTACTACTACTAAAACTACTGAAAGAACAACCAGTACTACTACTACAAGAACAACCACTACTACTTCTACAAGTACAACCACAACTACTACTACAAGAATAACCCCTACTACAACTAGAAGAACAACCGCTGCTTCTCCTATTACTACTACTACTACGAGAACAACCACTACTACTACTACTACTACTACAAGTACAACAATTACTACTACTACAAGAACAACCACTACTACTTCTACAAGAACAACAACTACAACCAGCACTACTAAAACTACAAGAAGAACCACTACTACTACAACAACAACCACCACTACTACTACTGCTACTACAAGAACAACCGCTACTACTGCTACTACTACTAATAGTACTACAAGAACAACCACTACTACTACTACAAGAACAACCACTACTTCTCCTACTACTACTACTACTACTACAAGAACAACCACTACTACTACTAGTACTACAAGAACAGCCACTACTACTACTACTACTACTACTACTACTACTACTACTACAAGAACAACCACTACTACTACAAGAACAACCACTACTACTATTACTATTACTACTACTACTACTACTACTACAAGAACAACCACTAATACTTCTAAAAGTACAACCACAACTACTACTACAAGAACAACCCCTACTACTGCTACAAGAACAACCACTGCTTCTCCTACTACTACTTCTACTACAAGAACAACCACTACTACTAGTAGTATTACACGAAAAACCACTACTACTACTACAAGAACAACTACTACTAATACTATTACAAGTACAACCACTACTACTACCAGAACAACCACTACTACTACTACAAGAGAAACCACTACTACTACTACTACAAGAACAACCACTACTACTACTACTAGCATTACAACAACAACCAGGACTACCACTACAAGAACAAACACTACTACTTCCAGAAGTAAAACCACTACTACTACTACTACTACTACAAGAACAACCACCACCACGACTACTACTACAAGAACAACCACTACTACTAATAATAATACTACAAGTACAACCACTATTACTACTAAAAGAACAACCCCTACTACTACTACAACAACAACCACTGCTTCTCCTACTACTAATATTACAAGAACAACCACTACATCTACTACTACTGCTACTACAATAACAAACACTACTACTACTACTACAAGAACAACCACTACTACTACTACTACTACAAGAACAACCACTACTACTACTACAAGAACAACCACTACTACTACTACAAGAACAACCACTACAACTACCACTACTACCAATACAAGAACAACCGCTACTACTGCCAGAATTACAAGAACAACCAGTACTACTACTACAAGAACAACCACTACTACTACTACTACTAGAATAACAACAACTACTACTACTACTACTACTACAAGAAACCACTATTACTTCTGCTACTACTACAAGAACAACCACTACTACTACTACTAGCATTACAACAACAACCAGGACTACCACTACAAGAACAAACACTACTACTTCCAGAAGTAAAACCACTACTACTACTACTACTACAAGAACAACCACCACCACGACTACTACTACAAGAACAACCACTACTACTACTACTACTAGAAGAACAACAACTACTACTACTACTACTACAAGAAACCACTATTACTTCTGCTACTACTACAAGAACAACCACTACTACTACTACAAGAACAACCACTACTTCTCCTACTACTACTACTACTTCTACAAGAACAACCACTACTACTACTACTAAAACTACTGCAAGAACAACCAGTACTACTACTACAAGAACAACCACTACTACTTCTACAAGTACAACCACAACTACTACTACAAGAATAACCCCTACTACAACTAGAAGAACAACCGCTGCTTCTCCTATTACTACTACTACTACGAGAACAACCACTACTACTACTACTACTACTACAAGTACAACAATTACTACTACTACAAGAACAACCACTACTACTTCTACAAGAACAACAACTACAACCAGCACTACTAAAACTACAAGAAGAACCACTACTACTACAACAACCACCACTACTACTACTGCTACTACAAGAACAACCGCTACTACTGCTACTACTACTACTACTACAAGAACAACCACTACTACTACTATAAGAACAACCACTACTTCTACTAATAATACCACAAGTACAACCACTACTACTACTAAAAGTACAACCCCTACTACTACTACAAGAACAACCACTGCTTCTCCTACTACTAATATTACAAGAACAACCACTACATCTACTACTACTGCTACTACAAGAACAAACACTACTACTACTACTACAAGAACAACCACTACTACTACTACTACTACTACAAGAACAACCACTACTACTACTACAAGAACAACCACTACTACTACTACAAGAACAGCCACTACAGCTAGTACAAGTATTACAAGAAAAACCACTACTACTACTACAAGAACAACCACTGCTACTACTACAAGAACAACCACTACAACTACCACTACTACCAATACAAGAACAACCGCTACTACTGCCAGAATTACAAGAACAACTAGTACTACTACTACAAGAACAACCACTACTACTACTACTACTAGAAGAACAACAACTACTACTACTACTACTACAAGAAACCACTATTACTTCTGCTACTACTACAAGAACAACCACTACTACAACTACAAGAACAACCACTACTTCTCCTACTACTACTACTACTTCTACAAGAACAACCACTACTACTACTACTACTAAAACTACTGCAAGAACAACCAGTACTACTACTACAAGAACAACCACTACTACTTCTACAAGTACAACCACAACTACTACTACAAGAATAACCCCTACTACAACTAGAAGAACAACCGCTGCTTCTCCTATTACTACTACTACTACGAGAACAACCACTACTACTACTACTACTACTACAAGTACAACAATTACTACTACTACAAGAACAACCACTACTACTTCTACAAGAACAACAACTACAACCAGCACTACTAAAACTACAAGAACCACTACTACTACAACAACAACCACCACCACTACTACAGCTACTACAAGAACAACCGCTACTACTGCTACTACTACTACTACTACTACAAGAACAACCACTACTACTACTACAAAAACAACCACTACTTCTCCTACTACTACTACTACTACTACAAGAACAACAACTACTACTACTAGTACTACAAGAACAGCCACTACTACTACTACTACTACAACTACTTCTACAAGAACAACCACTACTACTACAAGAACAACCACTACTACTATTACTATTACTACTACTACTACTACTACTACAAGAACAACCACTACTACTTCTAAAAGTACAACCACAACTACTACTACAAGAACAACCCCTACTACTGCTACAAGAACAACCACTGCTTCTCCTACTACTACTTCTACTACAAGAACAACCACTACTACTAGTAGTATTACAAGAAAAACCACTACTACTACTACAAGAACAACTACTACTAATACTATTACAAGTGCAACCACTACTACTACCAGAACAACCACTACTACTACTACAAGAGAAACCACTACTACTACTACTACAAGAACAACCACTACTACTACTACTAGCATTACAACAACAACCAGGACTACCACTACAAGAACAAACACTACTACTTCCAGAAGTAAAACCACTACTACTACTACTACTACTACAAGAACAACCACCACCACGACTACTACTACAAGAACAACCACTACTACTAATAATAATACTACAAGTACAACCACTACTACTACTAAAAGAACAACCCCTACTACTACTACAAGAACAACCACTGCTTCTCCTACTACTAATATTACAAGAACAACCACCACATCTACTACTACTGCTACTAGAAGAACAAACACTACTACTACTACTACAAGAACAACCACTACTACTACTACAAGAACAGCCACTACAGCTAGTACAAGTATTACAAGAAAAACCACTACTACTACTACAAGAACAACCACTACTACTACTACAAGAACAACCACTACAACTACCACTACTACCAATACAAGAACAACCGCTACTACTGCCAGAATTACAAGAACAACCAGTACTACTACTACAAGAACAACCACTACTACTACTACTACTAGAAGAACAACAACTACTACTACTACTACTACTACAAGAAACCACTATTACTTCTGCTACTACTTCAAGAACAACCACTACTACTACTAGAAGAACAACCACTACTTCTCCTACTACTACTACTACTTCTACAAGAACAACCTCTACTACTACTACTACTAAAACTACTGCAAGAACAACCAGTACTACTACTACAAGAACAACCACTACTACTTCTACAAGTACAACCACAACTACTACTACAAGAATAACCCCTACTACAACTAGAAGAACAACCGCTGCTTCTCCTATTACTACTACTACTACGAGAACAACCACTACTACTACTACAAGTACAACAATTACTACTACTACAAGAACAACCACTACTACTTCTACAAGAACAACAACTACAACCAGCACTACTAAAAGTACAAGAAGAACCACTACTACTACAACAACAACCACCACTACTACTACTGCTACTACAAGAACAACCGCTACGACTGCTACTACTACTAATACTACTACAAGAACAACCACTACTACTACTACAAGAACAACCACTACTTCTCCTACTACTACTACTACTACTACAAGAACAACCACTACTACTACTAGTACTACAATAACAGCCACTACTACTACTACTACTACTACTACTACTACTACTACTACAAGAACAACCACTACTACTACAAGAACAACCACTACTACTATTACTATTACTACTACTACTACTACTACTACAAGAACAACCACTACTACTTCTAAAAGTACAACCACAACTACTACTACAAGAACAACCCCTACTACTGCTACAAGAACAACCACTGCTTCTCCTACTACTACTTCTACTACAAGAACAACCACTACTACTAGTAGTATTACAAGAAAAACCACTACTACTACTACAAGAACAACTACTACTAATACTATTACAAGTACAACCACTACTACTACCAGAACAACCACTACTACTACTACAAGAGAAACCACTACTACTATTACTACAAGAACAACCACTACTACTACTACTAGCATTACAACAACAACCAGGACTACCACTACAAGAACAAACACTACTACTTCCAGAAGTAAAACCACTACTACTACTACTACTACTACAAGAACAACCACCACCACGACTACTACTACAAGAACAACCACTACTACTAATAATAATACTACAAGTACAACCACTATTACTACTAAAAGAACAACCCCTACTACTACTACAAGAACAACCACTGCTTCTCCTACTACTAATATTACAAGAACAACCACTACATCTACTACTACTGCTACTACAATAACAAACACTACTACTACTACTACAAGAACAACCACTACTACTACTACTACTACAAGAACAACCACTACTACTACTACAAGAACAACCACTACTATTACTACAAGAACAGCCACTACAGCTAGTACAAGTATTACAAGAAAAACCACTACTACTACTACAAGAACAAGCACTACTACTACTACAAGAACAACCACTACAACTACCACTACTACCAATACAAGAACAACCGCTACTACTGTCAGAATTACAAGAACAACCAGTACTACTACTACAAGAACAACCACTACTACTACTACTACTAGAATAACAACAACTACTACTACTACTACTACAAGAAACCACTATTACTTCTGCTACTACTACAAGAACAACCACTACTACTACTACTAGCATTACAACAACAACCAGTACTACCACTACAAGAACAAACACTACTACTTCCAGAAGTAAAACCACTACTACTACTACTACTACAAGAACAACCACCACCACGACTACTACTACAAGAACAACCACTACTACTACTACTACTAGAAGAACAACAACTACTACTACTACTACTACAAGAAACCACTATTACTTCTGCTACTACTACAAGAACAACCTCTACTACTACTACAAGAACAACCACTACTTCTCCTACTACTACTACTACTTCTACAAGAACAACCACTACTACTACTACTACTAAAACTACTGCAAGAACAACCACTACTACTACTACGAGAACAACCACTACTACTACTACTACAAGTTCAACAATTACTACTACTACAAGAACAACCACTACTACTTCTACAAGAACAACAACTAATACCAGCACTACTAAAACTACAAGAAGAACCACTACTACTACAACAACAAACACCACTACTACTACTGCTACTACAAGAACAACCACTACTACTGCTACTACTACTACTACTACTACAAGAACAACCACTACTACTACTACAAGAACAACCACTACTTCTCCTACTACTACTACTACTACTACAAGAACAACCACTACTACTACTAGTACTACAAGAACAGCCACTACTACTACTACTACTACTACTACTACTACTACTACTACTACTACAAGAACAACCACTACTACTACAAGAACAACCACTACTACTATTACTATTACTACTACTACTACTACTACTACAAGAACAACCACTACTACTTCTAAAAGTACAACCACAACTACTACTACAAGAACAACCCCTACTACTGCTACAAGAACAACCACTGCTTCTCCTACTACTACTTCTACTACAAGAACAACCACTACTACTAGTAGTATTACAAGAAAAACCACTACTACTACTACAAGAACAACTACTACTAATACTATTACAAGTACAACCACTACTACTACCAGAACAACCACTACTACTACTACAAGAGAAACCACTACTACTACTACTACAAGAACAACCACTACTACTACTACTAGCATTACAACAACAACCAGGACTACCACTACAAGAACAAACACTACTACTTCCAGAAGTAAAACCACTACTACTACTACTACAAGAACAACCACCACCACGACTACTACTACAAGAACAACCACTACTACTAATAATAATACTACAAGTACAACCACTATTACTACTAAAAGAACAACCCCTACTACTACTACAAGAACAACCACTACTTCTCCTACTACTACTACTACTTCTACAAGAACAACCACTACTACTACTACTAAAACTACTGCAAGAACAACCAGTACTACTACTACAAGAACAACCACTACTACTTCTACAAGTACAACCACAACTACTACTACAAGAATAACCCCTACTACAACTAGAAGAACAACCGCTGCTTCTCCTATTACTACTACTACTACGAGAACAACCACTACTACTACTACTACTACTACTACAATTACAACAATTACTACTACTACAAGAACAACCACTACTACTTCTACAAGAACAACAACTACAACCAGCACTACTAAAACTACAAGAAGAACCACTACTACTACAACAACAACCACCACCACTACTACAGCTACTACAAGAACAACCGCTACTACTGCTACTACTACTACTACTACTACAAGAACAACCACTACTACTACTACAAGAACAACCACTACTTCTCCTACTACTACTACTACTACTACTACAAGAACAACCACTACTACTACTAGTACTACAAGAACAGCCACTACTACTACTACTACTACTACTACTACTACTACTACTACTACAAGAACAACCACTACTACTTCTAAAAGTACAACCACAACTACTACTACAAGAACAACCCCTACTACTGCTACAAGAACAACCACTGCTTCTCCTAGTACTACTTCTACTACAAGAACAACCATTACTACTAGTAGTATTACAAGAAAAACCACTACTACTACTACAAGAACAACTACTACTAATACTATTACAAGTACAACCACTACTACTACCAGAACAACCACTACTACTACTATAAGAGAAACCACTACTACTACTACTACATGAACAACCACTACTACTAGTACTAGAATGACAACAACAACCAGGACTACCACTACAAGAACAAACACTACTACTTCCAGAAGTAAAACAACTACTACTACTACTACAAGAACAACCACCACCACGACTACTACTACAAGAACAACCACTACTACTACTAATAATACTACAAGTACAACCACTACTACTACTACAAGAACAACCACTACAACTACCAATACTACCAATACAAGAACAACCGCTACTACTGCCAGAATTACAAGAACAACCAGTACTACTACTACAAGAACAACCACTACTACTACTACTACTAGAAGAACAACAACTACTACTACTACAAGAAACCACTATTACTTCTGCTACTACTACAAGAACAACCACTACTACTACTACAAGAACAACCACTACTTCTCCTACTACTACTACTACTTCTACAAGAACAACCACTACTACTACTACTACTAAAACTACTCCAAGAACAACCACTACTACTACTACAAGAACAACCACTACTACTTCTACAAGTACAACCACAACTATTACTACAAGAATAACCCCTACTACTACTAGAAGAACAACCGCTGCTTCTCCTATTACTACTACTACTACGAGAACAACCACTACTACTACTACTACTACTACAAGTACAACAATTACTACTACTACAAGAACAACCACTACTACTTCTACAAGAACAACAACTACAACCAGGACTACTAAAACTACAAGAAGAACCACTACTACTACAACAACCACCACCACTACTACAGCTACTACAAGAACAACCGCTACTACTGCTACTACTACTACTACTATAAGAACAACCACTACTACTACTACAAAAACAACCACTACTTCTCCTACTACTACTACTACTACTACAAGAACAACAACTACTACTACTAGCACTACAAGAACAGCCACTACTACTACTACTACTACTACTACTACTACTACAAGAACAACCACTACTACTAAAAGAACAACCACTACTACTATTACTATTACTACTACTACTACTACTACTACTACAAGAACAACCACTACTACTTCTAAAAGTACAACCACAACTACTACTACAAGAACAACCCCTACTACTGCTACAAGAACAACCACTGCTTCTCCTACTACTACTTCTACTACAAGAACAACCACTACTACTAGTAGTATTACAAGAAAAACCACTACTACTACTACAAGAACAACTACTACTAATACTATTACAAGTACAACCACTACTACTACCAGAACAACCACTACTACTACTACAAGAGAAACCACTAGTACTACTACTACAAGAACAACCAGTACTACTACTACTAGCATTACAACAACAACCAGGACTACCACTACAAGAACAAACACTACTACTTCCAGAAGTAAAACCACTACTACTACTACTACTACTACAAGAACAACCACCACCACGACTACTACTACAAGAACAACCACTACTACTAATAATAATACTACAAGTACAACCACTACTACTACTAAAAGAACAACCCCTACTACTACTACAAGAACAACCACTGCTTCTCCTACTACTAATATTACAAGAACAACCACCACATCTACTACTACTGCTACTAGAAGAACAAACACTACTACTACTACTACAAGAACAACCACTACTACTACTACTACTACTACTACAAGAACAACCACTACTACTACTACAAGAACAACCACTACAGCTAGTACAAGTATTACAAGAAAAACCACTACTACTACTACAAGAACAACCACTACTACTACTACAAGAACAACCACTACAACTACCACTACTACCAATACAAGAACAACCGCTACTACTGCCAGAATTACAAGAACAACCAGTACTACTACTACAAGAACAACCACTACTACTACTACTACTAGAAGAACAACTACTACTACTACTACTACTACTACAAGAAACCACTATTACTTCTGCTACTACTTCAAGAACAACCACTACTACTACTAGAAGAACAACCACTACTTCTCCTACTACTACTACTACTTCTACAAGAACAACCACTACTACTACTACTACTAAAACTACTCCAAGAACAACCACTACTACTACTACAAGAACAACCACTACTACTTCTACAAGTACAACCACAACTACTACTACAAGAATAACCCCTACTACAACTAGAAGAACAACCGCTGCTTCTCCTATTACTACTACTACTACGAGAACAACCACTACTACTACTACTACTACTACAAGTACAACAATTACTACTACTACAAGAACAACCACTACTACTTCTACAAGAACAACAACTACAACCAGCACTACTAAAACTACAAGAAGAACCACTACTACTACAACAACAACCACCACTACTACTACTGCTACTACAAGAACAACCGCTACTACTGCTACTACTACTAATAGTACTACAAGAACAACCACTACTACTACTACAAGAACAACCACTACTTCTCCTACTACTACTACTACTACTACAAGAACAACCACTACTACTACTAGTACTACAAGAACAGCCACTACTACTACTACTACTACTACTACTACTACAAGAACAACCACTACTACTACAAGAACAACCACTACTACTATTACTATTACTACTACTACTACTACTACTACAAGAACAACCACTACTACTTCTAAAAGTACAACCACAACTACTACTACAAGAACAACCCCTACTACTGCTACAAGAACAACCACTGCTTCTCCTACTACTACTTCTACTACAAGAACAACCACTACTACTAGTAGTATTACACGAAAAACCACTACTACTACTACAAGAACAACTACTACTAATACTATTACAAGTACAACCACTACTACTACCAGAACAACCACTACTACTACTACAAGAGAAACCACTACTACTACTACTACAAGAACAACCACTACTACTACTACTAGCATTACAACAACAACCAGGACTACCACTACAAGAGCAAACACTACTACTTCCAGAAGTAAAACCACTACTACTACTACTACTACTACAAGAACAACCACCACCACGACTACTACTACAAGAACAACCACTACTACTAATAATAATACTACAAGTACAACCACTATTACTACTAAAAGAACAACCCCTACTACTACTACAACAACAACCACTGCTTCTCCTACTACTAATATTACAAGAACAACCACTACATCTACTACTACTGCTACTACAATAACAAACACTACTACTACTACTACAAGAACAACCACTACTACTACTACTACTACAAGAACAACCACTACTACTACTACAAGAACAACCACTACTACTACTACAAGAACAACCACTACAACTACCACTACTACCAATACAAGAACAACCGCTACTACTGCCAGAATTACAAGAACAACCAGTACTACTACTACAAGAACAACCACTACTACTACTACTACTAGAATAACAACAACTACTACTACTACTACTACTACAAGAAACCACTATTACTTCTGCTACTACTACAAGAACAACCACTACTACTACTACTAGCATTACAACAACAACCAGGACTACCACTACAAGAACAAACACTACTACTTCCAGAAGTAAAACCACTACTACTACTACTACTACAAGAACAACCACCACCACGACTACTACTACAAGAACAACCACTACTACTACTACTACTAGAAGAACAACAACTACTACTACTACTACTACAAGAAACCACTATTACTTCTGCTACTACTACAAGAACAACCACTACTACTACTACAAGAACAACCACTACTTCTCCTACTACTACTACTACTTCTACAAGAACAACCACTACTACTACTACTAAAACTACTGCAAGAACAACCAGTACTACTACTACAAGAACAACCACTACTACTTCTACAAGTACAACCACAACTACTACTACAAGAATAACCCCTACTACAACTAGAAGAACAACCGCTGCTTCTCCTATTACTACTACTACTACGAGAACAACCACTACTACTACTACTACTACTACAAGTACAACAATTACTACTACTACAAGAACAACCACTACTACTTCTACAAGAACAACAACTACAACCAGCACTACTAAAACTACAAGAAGAACCACTACTACTACAACAACCACCACTACTACTACTGCTACTACAAGAACAACCGCTACTACTGCTACTACTACTACTACTACAAGAACAACCACTACTACTACTATAAGAACAACCACTACTACTACTAATAATACCACAAGTACAACCACTACTACTACTAAAAGTACAACCCCTACTACTACTACAAGAACAACCACTGCTTCTCCTACTACTAATATTACAAGAACAACCACTACATCTACTACTACTGCTACTACAAGAACAAACACTACTACTACTACTACAAGAACAACCACTACTACTACTACTACTACTACAAGAACAACCACTACTACTACTACAAGAACAACCACTACTACTACTACAAGAACAGCCACTACAGCTAGTACAAGTATTACAAGAAAAACCACTACTACTACTACAAGAACAACCACTGCTACTACTACAAGAACAACCACTACAACTACCACTACTACCAATACAAGAACAACCGCTACTACTGCCAGAATTACAAGAATAACTAGTACTACTACTACAAGAACAACCACTACTACTACTACTACTAGAAGAACAACAACAACTACTACTACTACTACTACAAGAAACCACTATTACTTCTGCTACTACTACAAGAACAACCACTACTACAACTACAAGAACAACCACTACTTCTCCTACTACTACTACTACTTCTACAAGAACAACCACTACTACTACTACTACTAAAACTACTGCAAGAACAACCAGTACTACTACTACAAGAACAACCACTACTACTTCTACAAGTACAACCACAACTACTACTACAAGAATAACCCCTACTACAACTAGAAGAACAACCGCTGCTTCTCCTATTACTACTACTACTACGAGAACAACCACTACTACTACTACTACTACTACAAGTACAACAATTACTACTACTACAAGAACAACCACTACTACTTCTACAAGAACAACAACTACAACCAGCACTACTAAAACTACAAGAACCACTACTACTACAACAACAACCACCACCACTACTACAGCTACTACAAGAACAACCGCTACTACTGCTACTACTACTACTACTACTACAAGAACAACCACTACTACTACTACAAAAACAACCACTACTTCTCCTACTACTACTACTACTACTACAAGAACAACAACTACTACTACTAGTACTACAAGAACAGCCACTACTACTACTACTACTACTACTACTTCTACAAGAACAACCACTACTACTACAAGAACAACCACTACTACTATTACTATTACTACTACTACTACTACTACAAGAACAACCACTACTACTTCTAAAAGTACAACCACAACTACTACTACAAGAACAACCCCTACTACTGCTACAAGAACAACCACTGCTTCTCCTACTACTACTTCTACTACAAGAACAACCACTACTACTAGTAGTATTACAAGAAAAACCACTACTACTACTACAAGAACAACTACTACTAATACTATTACAAGTACAACCACTACTACTACCAGAACAACCACTACTACTACTACAAGAGAAACCACTACTACTACTACTACAAGAACAACCACTACTACTACTACTAGCATTACAACAACAACCAGGACTACCACTACAAGAACAAACACTACTACTTCCAGAAGTAAAACCACTACTACTACTACTACTACTACAAGAACAACCACCACCACGACTACTACTACAAGAACAACCACTACTACTACTAATAATACTACAAGTACAACCACTACTACTACTAAAAGAACAACCCCTACTACTACTACAAGAACAACCACTGCTTCTCCTACTACTAATATTACAAGAACAACCACATCATCTACTACTACTGGTACTAGAAGAACAAACACTACTACTACTACTACAAGAACAACCACTACTACTACTACAAGAACAGCCACTACAGCTAGTACAAGTATTACAAGAAAAACCACTACTACTACTACAAGAACAACCACTACTACTACTACAAGAACAACCACTACAACTACCACTACTACCAATACAAGAACAACCGCTACTACTGCCAGAATTACAAGAACAACCAGTACTACTACTACAAGAACAACCACTACTACTACTACTACTAGAAGAACAACAACTACTACTACTACTACTACTACAAGAAACCACTATTACTTCTGCTACTACTTCAAGAACAACCACTACTACTACTAGAAGAACAACCACTACTTCTCCTACTACTACTACTACTTCTACAAGAACAACCTCTACTACTACTACTACTAAAACTACTGCAAGAACAACCAGTACTACTACTACAAGAACAACCACTACTACTTCTACAAGTACAACCACAACTACTACTACAAGAATAACCCCTACTACAACTAGAAGAACAACCGCTGCTTCTCCTATTACTACTACTACTACGAGAACAACCACTACTACTACTACAAGTACAACAATTACTACTACTACAAGAACAACCACTACTACTTCTACAAGAACAACAACTACAACCAGCACTACTAAAAGTACAAGAAGAACCACTACTACTACAACAACAACCACCACTGCTACTACTGCTACTACAAGAACAACCGCTACGACTGCTACTACTACTAATACTACTACAAGAACAACCACTACTACTACTACAAGAACAACCACTACTTCTCCTACTACTACTACTACTACTACAAGAACAACCACTACTACTACTAGTACTACAATAACAGCCACTACTACTACTACTACTACTACTACTACTACTACTACTACTACTACAAGAACAACCACTACTACTACAAGAACAACCACTACTACTATTACTATTACTACTACTACTACTACTACAAGAACAACCACTACTACTTCTAAAAGTACAACCACAACTACTACTACAAGAACAACCCCTACTACTGCTACAAGAACAACCACTGCTTCTCCTACTACTACTTCTACTACAAGAACAACCACTACTACTAGTAGTATTACAAGAAAAACCACTACTACTACTACAAGAACAACTACTACTAATACTATTACAAGTACAACCACTACTACTACCAGAACAACCACTACTACTACTACAAGAGAAACCACTACTACTATTACTACAAGAACAACCACTACTACTACTACTAGCATTACAACAACAACCAGGACTACCACTACAAGAACAAACACTACTACTTCCAGAAGTAAAACCACTACTACTACTACTACTACTACAAGACCAACCACCACCACGACTACTACTACAAGAACAACCACTACTACTAATAATAATACTACAAGTACAACCACTATTACTACTAAAAGAACAACCCCTACTACTACTACAAGAACAACCACTGCTTCTCCTACTACTAATATTACAAGAACAACCACTACATCTACTACTACTGCTACTACAATAACAAACACTACTACTACTACTACAAGAACAACCACTACTACTACTACTACTACAAGAACAACCACTACTACTACTACAAGAACAACCACTACTATTACTACAAGAACAGCCACTACAGCTAGTACAAGTATTACAAGAAAAACCACTACTACTACTACAAGAACAAGCACTACTACTACTACAAGAACAACCACTACAACTACCACTACTACCAATACAAGAACAACCGCTACTACTGTCAGAATTACAAGAACAACCAGTACTACTACTACAAGAACAACCACTACTACTACTACTACTAGAATAACAACAACTACTACTACTACTACTACAGAAAACCACTATTACTTCTGCTACTACTACAAGAACAACCACTACTACTACTACTAGCATTACAACAACAACCAGTACTACCACTACAAGAACAAACACTACTACTTCCAGAAGTAAAACCACTACTACTACTACTACTACAAGAACAACCACCACCACGACTACTACTACAAGAACAACCACTACTACTACTACTACTAGAAGAACAACAACTACTACTACTACTACTACAAGAAACCACTATTACTTCTGCTACTACTACAAGAACAACCTCTACTACTACTACAAGAACAACCACTACTTCTCCTACTACTACTACTACTTCTACAAGAACAACCACTACTACTACTACTACTAAAACTACTGCAAGAACAACCAGTACTACTACTACAAGAACAACCACTACTACTTCTACAAGTACAACCACAACTACTACTACAAGAATAACCCCTACTACAACTAGAAGAACAACCGCTGCTTCTCCTATTACTACTACTACTACGAGAACAACCACTACTACTACTACTACAAGTTCAACAATTACTACTACTACAAGAACAACCACTACTACTTCTACAAGAACAACAACTACAACCAGCACTACTAAAACTACAAGAAGAACCACTACTACTACAACAACAACCACCACTACTACTACTGCTACTACAAGAACAACCACTACTACTGCTACTACTACTACTACTACTACAAGAACAACCACTACTACTACTACAAGAACAACCACTACTTCTCCTACTACTACTACTACTACTACAAGAACAACCACTACTACTACTAGTACTACAAGAACAGCCACTACTACTACTACTACTACTACTACTACTACTACTACTACTACAAGAACAACCACTACTACTACAAGAACAACCACTACTACTATTACTATTACTACTACTACTACTACTACTACAAGAACAACCACTACTACTTCTAAAAGTACAACCACAACTACTACTACAAGAACAACCCCTACTACTGCTACAAGAACAACCACTGCTTCTCCTACTACTACTTCTACTACAAGAACAACCACTACTACTAGTAGTATTACAAGAAAAACCACTACTACTACTACAAGAACAACTACTACTAATACTATTACAAGTACAACCACTACTACTACCAGAACAACCACTACTACTACTACAAGAGAAACCACTACTACTACTACTACAAGAACAACCACTACTACTACTACTAGCATTACAACAACAACCAGGACTACCACTACAAGAACAAACACTACTACTTCCAGAAGTAAAACCACTACTACTACTACTACAAGAACAACCACCACCACGACTACTACTACAAGAACAACCACTACTACTAATAATAATACTACAAGTACAACCACTATTACTACTAAAAGAACAACCCCTACTACTACTACAAGAACAACCACTACTTCTCCTACTACTACTACTACTTCTACAAGAACAACCACTACTACTACTACTAAAACTACTGCAAGAACAACCAGTACTACTACTACAAGAACAACCACTACTACTTCTACAAGTACAACCACAACTACTACTACAAGAATAACCCCTACTACAACTAGAAGAACAACCGCTGCTTCTCCTATTACTACTACTACTACGAGAACAACCACTACTACTACTACTACTACTACTACAATTACAACAATTACTACTACTACAAGAACAACCACTACTACTTCTACAAGAACAACAACTACAACCAGCACTACTAAAACTACAAGAAGAACCACTACTACTACAACAACAACCACCACCACTACTACAGCTACTACAAGAACAACCGCTACTACTGCTACTACTACTACTACTACAAGAACAACCACTACTACTACTACAAGAACAACCACTACTTCTCCTACTACTACTACTACTACTACAAGAACAACCACTACTACTACTAGTACTACAAGAACAGCCACTACTACTACTACTACTACTACTACTACTACTACTACTACTACAAGAACAACCACTACTACTTCTAAAAGTACAACCACAACTACTACTACAAGAACAACCCCTACTACTGCTACAAGAACAACCACTGCTTCTCCTAGTACTACTTCTACTACAAGAACAACCATTACTACTAGTAGTATTACAAGAAAAACCACTACTACTACTACAAGAACAACTACTACTAATACTATTACAAGTACAACCACTACTACTACCAGAACAACCACTACTACTACTATAAGAGAAACCACTACTACTACTACTACATGAACAACCACTACTACTAGTACTAGAATGACAACAACAACCAGGACTACCACTACAAGAACAAACACTACTACTTCCAGAAGTAAAACCACTACTACTACTACTACAAGAACAACCACCACCACGACTACTACTACAAGAACAACCACTACTACTACTAATAATACTACAAGTACAACCACTACTACTACTACAAGAACAACCACTACAACTACCAATACTACCAATACAAGAACAACCGCTACTACTGCCAGAATTACAAGAACAACCAGTACTACTACTACAAGAACAACCACTACTACTACTACTACTAGAAGAACAACAACTACTACTACTACAAGAAACCACTATTACTTCTGCTACTACTACAAGAACAACCACTACTACTACTACAAGAACAACCACTACTTCTCCTACTACTACTACTACTTCTACAAGAACAACCACTACTACTACTACTACTAAAACTACTCCAAGAACAACCACTACTACTACTACAAGAACAACCACTACTACTTCTACAAGTACAACCACAACTATTACTACAAGAATAACCCCTACTACTACTAGAAGAACAACCGCTGCTTCTCCTATTACTACTACTACTACGAGAACAACCACTACTACTACTACTACTACTACAAGTACAACAATTACTACTACTACAAGAACAACCACTACTACTTCTACAAGAACAACAACTACAACCAGGACTACTAAAACTACAAGAAGAACCACTACTACTACAACAACCACCACCACTACTACAGCTACTACAAGAACAACCGCTACTACTGCTACTACTACTACTACTATAAGAACAACCACTACTACTACTACAAAAACAACCACTACTTCTCCTACTACTACTACTACTACTACAAGAACAACAACTACTACTACTAGCACTACAAGAACAGCCACTACTACTACTACTACTACTACTACTACTACAAGAACAACCACTACTACTAAAAGAACAACCACTACTACTATTACTATTACTACTACTACTACTACTACTACTACAAGAACAACCACTACTACTTCTAAAAGTACAACCACAACTACTACTACAAGAACAACCCCTACTACTGCTACAAGAACAACCACTGCTTCTCCTACTACTACTTCTACTACAAGAACAACCACTACTACTAGTAGTATTACAAGAAAAACCACTACTACTACTACAAGAACAACTACTACTAATACTATTACAAGTACAACCACTACTACTACCAGAACAACCACTACTACTACTACAAGAGAAACCACTACTACTACTACTACAAGAACAACCAGTACTACTACTACTAGCATTACAACAACAACCAGGACTACCACTACAAGAACAAACACTACTACTTCCAGAAGTAAAACCACTACTACTACTACTACTACTACAAGAACAACCACCACCACGACTACTACTACAAGAACAACCACTACTACTAATAATAATACTACAAGTACAACCACTACTACTACTAAAAGAACAACCCCTACTACTACTACAAGAACAACCACTGCTTCTCCTACTACTAATATTACAAGAACAACCACCACATCTACTACTACTGCTACTAGAAGAACAAACACTACTACTACTACTACAAGAACAACCACTACTACTACTACTACTACTACTTCAAGAACAACCACTACTACTACTACAAGAACAACCACTACTACTACTACAAGAACAGCCACTACAGCTAGTACAAGTATTACAAGAAAAACCACTACTACTACTACAAGAACAACCACTACTACTACTACAAGAACAACCACTACAACTACCACTACTACCAATACAAGAACAACCGCTACTACTGCCAGAATTACAAGAACAACCAGTACTACTACTACAAGAACAACCACTACTACTACTACTACTAGAAGAACAACTACTACTACTACTACTACTACTACAAGAAACCACTATTACTTCTGCTACTACTTCAAGAACAACCACTACTACTACTAGAAGAACAACCACTACTTCTCCTACTACTACTACTACTTCTACAAGAACAACCACTACTACTACTACTACTAAAACTACTCCAAGAACAACCACTACTACTACTACAAGAACAACCACTACTACTTCTACAAGTACAACCACAACTACTACTACAAGAATAACCCCTACTACAACTAGAAGAACAACCGCTGCTTCTCCTATTACTACTACTACTACGAGAACAACCACTACCTCTACTACTACTACTACAAGTACAACAATTACTACTACTACAAGAACAACCACTACTACTTCTACAAGAACAACAACTACAACCAGCACTACTAAAACTACAAGAAGAACCACTACTACTACAACAACAACCACCACTACTACTACTGCTACTACAAGAACAACCGCTACTACTGCTACTACTACTAATAGTACTACAAGAACAACCACTACTACTACTACAAGAACAACCACTACTTCTCCTACTACTACTACTACTACTACAAGAACAACCACTACTACTACTAGTACTACAAGAACAGCCACTACTACTACTACTACTACTACTACTACTACAAGAACAACCACTACTACTACAAGAACAACCACTACTACTATTACTATTACTACTACTACTACTACTACTACAAGAACAACCACTACTACTTCTAAAAGTACAACCACAACTACTACTACAAGAACAACCCCTACTACTGCTACAAGAACAACCACTGCTTCTCCTACTACTACTTCTACTACAAGAACAACCACTACTACTAGTAGTATTACACGAAAAACCACTACTACTACTACAAGAACAACTACTACTAATACTATTACAAGTACAACCACTACTACTACCAGAACAACCACTACTACTACTACAAGAGAAACCACTACTACTACTACTACAAGAACAACCACTACTACTACTACTAGCATTACAACAACAACCAGGACTACCACTACAAGAGCAAACACTACT
Organism: Alligator mississippiensis; assembly: GCF_030867095.1. Classification (NCBI taxonomy): domain Eukaryota; kingdom Metazoa; phylum Chordata; order Crocodylia; family Alligatoridae; genus Alligator; species Alligator mississippiensis. The sequence continues at coordinate 31,598,481 of NC_081832.1, forward strand.
ACTTCCAGAAGTAAAACCACTACTACTACTACTACTACTACAAGAACAACCACCACCACGACTACTACTACAAGAACAACCACTACTACTAATAATAATACTACAAGTACAACCACTATTACTACTAAAAGAACAACCCCTACTACTACTACAACAACAACCACTGCTTCTCCTACTACTAATATTACAAGAACAACCACTACATCTACTACTACTGCTACTACAATAACAAACACTACTACTACTACTACAAGAACAACCACTACTACTACTACTACTACAAGAACAACCACTACTACTACTACAAGAACAACCACTACTACTACTACAAGAACAACCACTACAACTACCACTACTACCAATACAAGAACAACCGCTACTACTGCCAGAATTACAAGAACAACCAGTACTACTACTACAAGAACAACCACTACTACTACTACTACTAGAATAACAACAACTACTACTACTACTACTACTACAAGAAACCACTATTACTTCTGCTACTACTACAAGAACAACCACTACTACTACTACTAGCATTACAACAACAACCAGGACTACCACTACAAGAACAAACACTACTACTTCCAGAAGTAAAACCACTACTACTACTACTACTACAAGAACAACCACCACCACGACTACTACTACAAGAACAACCACTACTACTACTACTACTAGAAGAACAACAACTACTACTACTACTACTACAAGAAACCACTATTACTTCTGCTACTACTACAAGAACAACCACTACTACTACTACAAGAACAACCACTACTTCTCCTACTACTACTACTACTTCTACAAGAACAACCACTACTACTACTACTAAAACTACTGCAAGAACAACCAGTACTACTACTACAAGAACAACCACTACTACTTCTACAAGTACAACCACAACTACTACTACAAGAATAACCCCTACTACAACTAGAAGAACAACCGCTGCTTCTCCTATTACTACTACTACTACGAGAACAACCACTACTACTACTACTACTACTACAAGTACAACAATTACTACTACTACAAGAACAACCACTACTACTTCTACAAGAACAACAACTACAACCAGCACTACTAAAACTACAAGAAGAACCACTACTACTACAACAACCACCACTACTACTACTGCTACTACAAGAACAACCGCTACTACTGCTACTACTACTACTACTACAAGAACAACCACTACTACTACTATAAGAACAACCACTACTACTACTAATAATACCACAAGTACAACCACTACTACTACTAAAAGTACAACCCCTACTACTACTACAAGAACAACCACTGCTTCTCCTACTACTAATATTACAAGAACAACCACTACATCTACTACTACTGCTACTACAAGAACAAACACTACTACTACTACTACAAGAACAACCACTACTACTACTACTACTACTACAAGAACAACCACTACTACTACTACAAGAACAACCACTACTACTACTACAAGAACAGCCACTACAGCTAGTACAAGTATTACAAGAAAAACCACTACTACTACTACAAGAACAACCACTGCTACTACTACAAGAACAACCACTACAACTACCACTACTACCAATACAAGAACAACCGCTACTACTGCCAGAATTACAAGAATAACTAGTACTACTACTACAAGAACAACCACTACTACTACTACTACTAGAAGAACAACAACAACTACTACTACTACTACTACAAGAAACCACTATTACTTCTGCTACTACTACAAGAACAACCACTACTACAACTACAAGAACAACCACTACTTCTCCTACTACTACTACTACTTCTACAAGAACAACCACTACTACTACTACTACTAAAACTACTGCAAGAACAACCAGTACTACTACTACAAGAACAACCACTACTACTTCTACAAGTACAACCACAACTACTACTACAAGAATAACCCCTACTACAACTAGAAGAACAACCGCTGCTTCTCCTATTACTACTACTACTACGAGAACAACCACTACTACTACTACTACTACTACAAGTACAACAATTACTACTACTACAAGAACAACCACTACTACTTCTACAAGAACAACAACTACAACCAGCACTACTAAAACTACAAGAACCACTACTACTACAACAACAACCACCACCACTACTACAGCTACTACAAGAACAACCGCTACTACTGCTACTACTACTACTACTACTACAAGAACAACCACTACTACTACTACAAAAACAACCACTACTTCTCCTACTACTACTACTACTACTACAAGAACAACAACTACTACTACTAGTACTACAAGAACAGCCACTACTACTACTACTACTACTACTACTTCTACAAGAACAACCACTACTACTACAAGAACAACCACTACTACTATTACTATTACTACTACTACTACTACTACAAGAACAACCACTACTACTTCTAAAAGTACAACCACAACTACTACTACAAGAACAACCCCTACTACTGCTACAAGAACAACCACTGCTTCTCCTACTACTACTTCTACTACAAGAACAACCACTACTACTAGTAGTATTACAAGAAAAACCACTACTACTACTACAAGAACAACTACTACTAATACTATTACAAGTACAACCACTACTACTACCAGAACAACCACTACTACTACTACAAGAGAAACCACTACTACTACTACTACAAGAACAACCACTACTACTACTACTAGCATTACAACAACAACCAGGACTACCACTACAAGAACAAACACTACTACTTCCAGAAGTAAAACCACTACTACTACTACTACTACTACAAGAACAACCACCACCACGACTACTACTACAAGAACAACCACTACTACTACTAATAATACTACAAGTACAACCACTACTACTACTAAAAGAACAACCCCTACTACTACTACAAGAACAACCACTGCTTCTCCTACTACTAATATTACAAGAACAACCACATCATCTACTACTACTGGTACTAGAAGAACAAACACTACTACTACTACTACAAGAACAACCACTACTACTACTACAAGAACAGCCACTACAGCTAGTACAAGTATTACAAGAAAAACCACTACTACTACTACAAGAACAACCACTACTACTACTACAAGAACAACCACTACAACTACCACTACTACCAATACAAGAACAACCGCTACTACTGCCAGAATTACAAGAACAACCAGTACTACTACTACAAGAACAACCACTACTACTACTACTACTAGAAGAACAACAACTACTACTACTACTACTACTACAAGAAACCACTATTACTTCTGCTACTACTTCAAGAACAACCACTACTACTACTAGAAGAACAACCACTACTTCTCCTACTACTACTACTACTTCTACAAGAACAACCTCTACTACTACTACTACTAAAACTACTGCAAGAACAACCAGTACTACTACTACAAGAACAACCACTACTACTTCTACAAGTACAACCACAACTACTACTACAAGAATAACCCCTACTACAACTAGAAGAACAACCGCTGCTTCTCCTATTACTACTACTACTACGAGAACAACCACTACTACTACTACAAGTACAACAATTACTACTACTACAAGAACAACCACTACTACTTCTACAAGAACAACAACTACAACCAGCACTACTAAAAGTACAAGAAGAACCACTACTACTACAACAACAACCACCACTACTACTACTGCTACTACAAGAACAACCGCTACGACTGCTACTACTACTAATACTACTACAAGAACAACCACTACTACTACTACAAGAACAACCACTACTTCTCCTACTACTACTACTACTACTACAAGAACAACCACTACTACTACAAGAACAACCACTACTACTATTACTATTACTACTACTACTACTACAAGAACAACCACTACTACTTCTAAAAGTACAACCACAACTACTACTACAAGAACAACCCCTACTACTGCTACAAGAACAACCACTGCTTCTCCTACTACTACTTCTACTACAAGAACAACCACTACTACTAGTAGTATTACAAGAAAAACCACTACTACTACTACAAGAACAACTACTACTAATACTATTACAAGTACAACCACTACTACTACCAGAACAACCACTACTACTACTACAAGAGAAACCACTACTACTATTACTACAAGAACAACCACTACTACTACTACTAGCATTACAACAACAACCAGGACTACCACTACAAGAACAAACACTACTACTTCCAGAAGTAAAACCACTACTACTACTACTACTACTACAAGACCAACCACCACCACGACTACTACTACAAGAACAACCACTACTACTAATAATAATACTACAAGTACAACCACTATTACTACTAAAAGAACAACCCCTACTACTACTACAAGAACAACCACTGCTTCTCCTACTACTAATATTACAAGAACAACCACTACATCTACTACTACTGCTACTACAATAACAAACACTACTACTACTACTACAAGAACAACCACTACTACTACTACTACAAGAACAACCACTACTACTACTACAAGAACAACCACTACTATTACTACAAGAACAGCCACTACAGCTAGTACAAGTATTACAAGAAAAACCACTACTACTACTACAAGAACAAGCACTACTACTACTACAAGAACAACCACTACAACTACCACTACTACCAATACAAGAACAACCGCTACTACTGTCAGAATTACAAGAACAACCAGTACTACTACTACAAGAACAACCACTACTACTACTACTACTAGAATAACAACAACTACTACTACTACTACTACAAGAAACCACTATTACTTCTGCTACTACTACAAGAACAACCACTACTACTACTACTAGCATTACAACAACAACCAGTACTACCACTACAAGAACAAACACTACTACTTCCAGAAGTAAAACCACTACTACTACTACTACTACAAGAACAACCACCACCACGACTACTACTACAAGAACAACCACTACTACTACTACTACTAGAAGAACAACAACTACTACTACTACTACTACAAGAAACCACTATTACTTCTGCTACTACTACAAGAACAACCTCTACTACTACTACAAGAACAACCACTACTTCTCCTACTACTACTACTACTTCTACAAGAACAACCACTACTACTACTACTACTAAAACTACTGCAAGAACAACCAGTACTACTACTACAAGAACAACCACTACTACTTCTACAAGTACAACCACAACTACTACTACAAGAATAACCCCTACTACAACTAGAAGAACAACCGCTGCTTCTCCTATTACTACTACTACTACGAGAACAACCACTACTACTACTACTACAAGTTCAACAATTACTACTACTACAAGAACAACCACTACTACTTCTACAAGAACAACAACTACAACCAGCACTACTAAAACTACAAGAAGAACCACTACTACTACAACAACAACCACCACTACTACTACTGCTACTACAAGAACAACCACTACTACTGCTACTACTACTACTACTACTACAAGAACAACCACTACTACTACTACAAGAACAACCACTACTTCTCCTACTACTACTACTACTACTACAAGAACAACCACTACTACTACTAGTACTACAAGAACAGCCACTACTACTACTACTACTACTACTACTACTACTACTACTACTACTACAAGAACAACCACTACTACTACAAGAACAACCACTACTACTATTACTATTACTACTACTACTACTACTACTACAAGAACAACCACTACTACTTCTAAAAGTACAACCACAACTACTACTACAAGAACAACCCCTACTACTGCTACAAGAACAACCACTGCTTCTCCTACTACTACTTCTACTACAAGAACAACCACTACTACTAGTAGTATTACAAGAAAAACCACTACTACTACTACAAGAACAACTACTACTAATACTATTACAAGTACAACCACTACTACTACCAGAACAACCACTACTACTACTACAAGAGAAACCACTACTACTACTACTACAAGAACAACCACTACTACTACTACTAGCATTACAACAACAACCAGGACTACCACTACAAGAACAAACACTACTACTTCCAGAAGTAAAACCACTACTACTACTACTACAAGAACAACCACCACCACGACTACTACTACAAGAACAACCACTACTACTAATAATAATACTACAAGTACAACCACTATTACTACTAAAAGAACAACCCCTACTACTACTACAAGAACAACCACTACTTCTCCTACTACTACTACTACTTCTACAAGAACAACCACTACTACTACTACTAAAACTACTGCAAGAACAACCAGTACTACTACTACAAGAACAACCACTACTACTTCTACAAGTACAACCACAACTACTACTACAAGAATAACCCCTACTACAACTAGAAGAACAACCGCTGCTTCTCCTATTACTACTACTACTACGAGAACAACCACTACTACTACTACTACTACTACTACAATTACAACAATTACTACTACTACAAGAACAACCACTACTACTTCTACAAGAACAACAACTACAACCAGCACTACTAAAACTACAAGAAGAACCACTACTACTACAACAACAACCACCACCACTACTACAGCTACTACAAGAACAACCGCTACTACTGCTACTACTACTACTACTACAAGAACAACCACTACTACTACTACAAGAACAACCACTACTTCTCCTACTACTACTACTACTACTACAAGAACAACCACTACTACTACTAGTACTACAAGAACAGCCACTACTACTACTACTACTACTACTACTACTACTACTACTACAAGAACAACCACTACTACTTCTAAAAGTACAACCACAACTACTACTACAAGAACAACCCCTACTACTGCTACAAGAACAACCACTGCTTCTCCTAGTACTACTTCTACTACAAGAACAACCATTACTACTAGTAGTATTACAAGAAAAACCACTACTACTACTACAAGAACAACTACTACTAATACTATTACAAGTACAACCACTACTACTACCAGAACAACCACTACTACTACTATAAGAGAAACCACTACTACTACTACTACATGAACAACCACTACTACTAGTACTAGAATGACAACAACAACCAGGACTACCACTACAAGAACAAACACTACTACTTCCAGAAGTAAAACCACTACTACTACTACTACAAGAACAACCACCACCACGACTACTACTACAAGAACAACCACTACTACTACTAATAATACTACAAGTACAACCACTACTACTACTACAAGAACAACCACTACAACTACCAATACTACCAATACAAGAACAACCGCTACTACTGCCAGAATTACAAGAACAACCAGTACTACTACTACAAGAACAACCACTACTACTACTACTACTAGAAGAACAACAACTACTACTACTACAAGAAACCACTATTACTTCTGCTACTACTACAAGAACAACCACTACTACTACTACAAGAACAACCACTACTTCTCCTACTACTACTACTACTTCTACAAGAACAACCACTACTACTACTACTACTAAAACTACTCCAAGAACAACCACTACTACTACTACAAGAACAACCACTACTACTTCTACAAGTACAACCACAACTATTACTACAAGAATAACCCCTACTACTACTAGAAGAACAACCGCTGCTTCTCCTATTACTACTACTACTACGAGAACAACCACTACTACTACTACTACTACTACAAGTACAACAATTACTACTACTACAAGAACAACCACTACTACTTCTACAAGAACAACAACTACAACCAGGACTACTAAAACTACAAGAAGAACCACTACTACTACAACAACCACCACCACTACTACAGCTACTACAAGAACAACCGCTACTACTGCTACTACTACTACTACTACTATAAGAACAACCACTACTACTACTACAAAAACAACCACTACTTCTCCTACTACTACTACTACTACTACAAGAACAACAACTACTACTACTAGTACTACAAGAACAGCCACTACTACTACTACTACTACTACTACTACAAGAACAACCACTACTACTACAAGAACAACCACTACTACTATTACTACTACTACTACTACTACTACTACTACAAGAACAACCACTACTACTTCTAAAAGTACAACCACAACTACTACTACAAGAACAACCCCTACTACTGCTACAAGAACAACCACTGCTTCTCCTACTACTACTTCTACTACAAGAACAACCACTACTACTAGTAGTATTACAAGAAAAACCACTACTACTACTACAAGAACAACTACTACTAATACTATTACAAGTACAACCACTACTACTACCAGAACAACCACTACTACTACTACAAGAGAAACCACTACTACTACTACTACAAGAACAACCAGTACTACTACTACTAGCATTACAACAACAACCAGGACTACCACTACAAGAACAAACACTACTGCTTCCAGAAGTAAAACCACTACTACTACTACTACTACTACTACAAGAACAACCACCACCACGACTACTACTACAAGAACAACCACTACTACTAATAATAATACTACAAGTACAACCACTACTACTACTAAAAGAACAACCCCTACTACTACTACAAGAACAACCACTGCTTCTCCTACTACTAATATTACAAGAACAACCACCACATCTACTACTACTGCTACTAGAAGAACAAACACTACTACTACTACTACAAGAACAACCACTACTACTACTACTACTACTACTACAAGAACAACCACTACTACTACTACAAGAACAACCACTACTACTACTACAAGAACAGCCACTACAGCTAGTACAAGTATTACAAGAAAAACCACTACTACTACTACAAGAACAACCACTACTACTACTACAAGAACAACCACTACAACTACCACTACTACCAATACAAGAACAACCGCTACTACTGCCAGAATTACAAGAACAACCAGTACTACTACTACAAGAACAACCACTACTACTACTACTACTAGAAGAACAACAACTACTACTACTACTACTACTACAAGAAACCACTATTACTTCTGCTACTACTTCAAGAACAACCACTACTACTACTAGAAGAACAACCACTACTTCTCCTACTACTACTACTACTTCTACAAGAACAACCACTACTACTACTACTACTAAAACTACTGCAAGAACAACCAGTACTACTACTACAAGAACAACCACTACTACTTCTACAAGTACAACCACAACTACTACTACAAGAATAACCCCTACTACAACTAGAAGAACAACCGCTGCTTCTCCTATTACTACTACTACTACGAGAACAACCACTACTACTACTACTACAAGTACAACAATTACTACTACTACAAGAACAACCACTACTACTTCTACAAGAACAACAACTACAACCAGCACTACTAAAACTACAAGAAGAACCACTACTACTACAACAACAACCACCACTACTACTACTGCTACTACAAGAACAACCGCTACTACTGCTACTACTACTACTACTACTACAAGAACAACCACTACTACTACTACAAGAACAACCACTCCTCCTCCTCCTCCTCCTCCTCCTACTACTACTACTACAAGAACAACCACTACTACTACTAGTACTACAAGAACAGGCACTACTACTACTACTACTACTACTACTCCAAGAACAACCACTACTACTACAAGAACAACCACTACTACAACAACAACCACCACTACTACTACTGCTACTACAAGAACAACCGCTACTACTGCTACTACTACTACTACTACTACTACAAGAACAACCACTACTACTACTAGTACTACAAGAACAGCCACTACTACTACTACTACTACTAGTACTACTACTACTACAAGAACAACCACTACTACTACAAGAACAAAAACTACTACTATTACTATTACTACTACTACTACTAAAAGAACAACCACTACTACTACTACAAGAACAACCACTACAACTACCACTACTACCAATACAAGAACTACCGCTACTACTGCCAGAATTACAACAACAACCAGTACTACTACTACAAGAACAACCACTACTACTACTACTACAGGAAGAACAACGACAACTACTACTACAAGAAACCACTATTACTTCTGCTACTACTACAAGAACAACCACTACTACTACTACAAGAACAACCACTGCTTCTCCTACTACTAATATTACAAGAACAACCACTACATCTACTACTACTGCTACTACAAGAACAACCACTACTACTGCCAGAATTACAAGAACAACCAGTACTACTACTACAAGAACAACCACCACTACTACTACTACTAGAAGAACAACAACTACTACTACTACTACAAGAAACCACTATTACTTCTGCTACTACTACAAGAACAACCACTACTACTACTACAAGAACAACCACTACTTCTCCTACTACTACTACTTCTACAAGAACAACCACTACTACTACTACTACTAAAACTACTCCAAGAACAACCACTACTACTACTACAAGAACAACCACTACTACTTCTACAAGTACAACCACAACTACTACTACAAGAATAACCCCTACTACAACTAAAAGAACAACCGCTGCTTCTTCTATTACTACTACTACTACGAGAACAACCACTACTACTACTACTACTACTACAAGTACAAAAATTACTACTACTACAAGAACAACCACTAATACTTCTACAAGAACAACAACTACAACTACCACTACTAAAACTACAAGAACAACCACTACTACAACAACAACAACCACCACTACTACTACTGCTACTACAAGAACAACCGCTACTACTGCTACTACTACTACTACTACTACAAGAACAAACACTACTACTACTACAAGAACAACCACTCCTCCTCCTACTACTACTACTACTACTACTACTACTACAAGAACAACCACTACTACTACTAGTACTACAAGAACAGGCACTACTACTACTACTACTACTACTACTACTCCAAGAACAACCACTACTACTACAAGAACAACCACTACTACAACAACAACCACCACTACTACTACTGCTACTACAAGAACAACCGCTACTACTGCTACTACTACTACTACGACTACTACAAGAACAACCACTACTACTACTAGTACTACAAGAACAGCCACTACTACTACTACTACTAGTACTACTACTACTACAAGAACAACCACTACTACTACAAGAACAACCACTACTACTATTACTATTACTACTACTACTACTAAAAGAACAACCACTACTACTACTACAAGAACAACCACTACAACTACCACTACTACCAATACAAGAACTACCGCTACAACTGCCAGAATTACAACAACAACCAGTACTACTACTACAAGAACAACCACTACTACTACTACTACTAGAAGAACAACGACAACTACTACTACAAGAAACCACTATTACTTCTCCTACTACTACAAGAACAACCACTACTACTACTACAAGAACAACCACTACTTCTCCTACTACTACTACTACTTCTACAAGAACAACCACTACTACTACTACTACTAAAACTACTCCAAGAACTACCACTACTACTACTACAAGAACAACCACTACTACTTCTACAAGTACAACCACAAATACTACTACAAGAATAACCCCTACTACTACTAGAAGAACAACCGCTGCTTCTCCTATTACTACTACTACTACGAGAACAACCACTACTACTACTACTACTACTACTAGTACAACAATTACTACTACTACAAGAACAACCACTACTACTTCTACAAGAACAACAACTACAACTACCACTACTAAAACTAGAAGAACAACAACTACTACTACAACAACAACCACCACTACTACTACTGCTACTACAAGAACAACCGCTACTACTGATACTACTACTACTACTACAAGAACAACCACTACTACTACTACAAGAACAACCACGACTTCTCCTACTACTACTACTACAAGAACAACCACTACTACTACTAGTACTACAAGAACAGCCACTACTACTACTACTACTACTACTACTACTACTACTACTACTACTACTACAAGAACAACCACTACTACTACAAGAACAACCACTACTACTATTACCATTACTACTACTACTACTACTACTACAAGAACAACCACTACTACTTCTAAAAGTACAACAACAATTACAAGAACAACCAGTACTACTACTACAAGAACAACCACCACTACTACTACTACTAGAAGAACAACAACTACTACTACTACTACAAGAAAACACTATTACTTCTGCTACTACTACAAGAACAACCACTACTACTACTACAAGAACAACCACTACTTCTCCTACTACTACTACTTCTACAAGAACAACCACTACTACTACTACTACTAAAACTACTCCAAGAACAACCACTACTACTACTACAAGAAGAACCACTACTACTTCTACAAGTACAACCACAACTACTACTACAAGAATAACCCCTACTACTACTAAAAGAACAACCGCTGCTTCTTCTATTACTACTACTACTACAAGAACAACCACTACTACTTCTACAAGAACAACAACTACAACTACCACTACTAAAACTACAAGAACAACCACTACTACAACAACAACAACCACCACTACTACTACTGCTACTACAAGAACAACCACTACTACTGCTACTACTACTACTACTACTACTACAAGAACAACCACTACTACTACTACAAGAACAACCACTATTTCTCCTACTACTACTACTACTACTACTACAAGAACAACAACTACTACTACTAATACTACAAGAACAGCCACTACTACTACTACTACTACTACTACTACAAGAACAACCACTACTACTACAAGAACAACCACTTCTACAACAACAACCACCACTACTACTTCTGCTACTACAAGAACAACCGCTACTACTGCTGCTACTACTACTACTACTACTACTACAAGAACAACCAATACTACTACTAGTACTACAAGAACAGCCACTACTACTACTACTACTACTACTACTACTTCTACAAGAACAACCACTACTACTACAAGAACAACCACTACTACTATTACTATTACTACTACTACTACTACTACAAGAACAACCACTACTACTTCTAAAAGTACAACCACAACTACTACTACAAGAACAACCCCTACTACTGCTACAAGAACAACCACTGCTTCTCTTACTACTACTTCTACTACAAGAACAACCACTACTACTAGTAGTATTACAAGAAAAACCACTACTACTACTACAAGAACAACTACTACTAATACTATTACAAGTACAACCACTACTACTACCAGAACAACCACTACTACTACTACAAGAGAAACCACTACTACTACTACTACAAGAACAACCACTACTACTACTACTACTAGCATTACAACAACAACCAGGACTACCACTACAAGAACAAACACTACTACTTCCAGAAGTAAAACCACTACTACTACTACTACTACAAGAACAACCACCACCACGACTACTACTACAAGAACAACCACTACTACTACTAATAATACTACAAGTACAACCACTACTACTACTAAAAGAACAACCCCTACTACTACTACAAGAACAACCACTGCTTCTCCTACTACTAATATTACAAGAACAACCACTACTTCTACTACTACTGCTACTACAAGAACAAACACTACTACTACTACTACTACAAGAACAACCACTACTACTACTACTACTAATATTACAAGAACAACCACTACATCTACTAATACTGCTACTACAATAACAAACACTACTACTACTACTACAAGAACAACCACTACTACTACTACTACTACTAGTACTACTAAAAGAACAACCACTACTACTACTACAAGAACAACCACTACTACTACTACAAGAACAGCCACTACAGCTAGTACAAGTATTACAAGAAAAACCACTACTACTACTACAAGAACAACCACTACTACTACTACAAGAACAACCACTACAACTACCACTACTACCAATACAAGAACAACCGCTACTACTGCCAGAATTACAAGAACAACCAGTACTACTACTACAAGAACAACCACTACTACTACTACTACTAGAAGAACAACAACTACTACTACTACTACTACAAGAAACCACTATTACTTCTGCTACTACTACAAGAACAACCACTACTACTAGTACAAGAACAACCACTACTTCTCCTACTACTACTACTACTTCTACAAGAACAACCACTACTACTACTGCTACTAAAATTACTGCAAGAACAACCACTACTACTACTACAAGAACAACCACTACTACTTCTACAAGTACAACCACAACTACTACTACAAGAATAACCCCTACTACTACTAGAAGAACAACCGCTGCTTCTCCTATTACTACTACTACTACGAGAACAACCACTACTACTACTACTACTACAAGTACAACAATTACTACTACTACAAGAACAACCACTACTACTACTACAAGAACAACCACTACTCCTCCTCCTACTACTACTACTACTACAAGAACAACCACTACTACTACTAGTACTACAAGAACAGGCACTACTACTACTACTATTACAAGAACAACCACTACTACTACAAGAACAACCACTACTACAACAACAACCACCACTACTACTACTGCTACTACCAGAACAACCGCTACTACTGCTACTACTACTACTACTACTACAAGAACAACCACTACTACTACTAGTACTACAAGAACAGCCACTACTACTACTACTACTAGTACTACTACTACTACAAGAACAACCACTACTACTACAAGAACAACCACTACTACTATTACTATTACTACTACTACTACTAAAAGAACAACCACTACTACTACTACAAGAACAACCACTACAACTACCACTACTACCAATACAAGAACTACCGCTACTACTGCCAGAATTACAACAACAACCAGTACTACTACTACAAGAACAACCACTACTACTACTACTACAGGAAGAACAACGACAACTACTACTACAAGAAACCACTATTACTTCTGCTACTACTACAAGAACAACCACTACTACTACTGCAAGAACAACCACTGCTTCTCCTACTACTAATATTACAAGAACAACCACTACATCTACTACTACTGCTACTACAAGAACAACCACTACTACTGCCAGAATTACAAGAACAACCAGTACTACTACTACAAGAACAACCACCACTACTACTACTACTAGAAGAACAACAACTACTACTACTACTACAAGAAACCACTATTACTTCTGCTACTACTACAAGAACAACCACTACTACTACTACAAGAACAACCACTACTTCTCCTACTACTACTACTTCTACAAGAACAACCACTACTACTACTACTACTAAAACTACTCCAAGAACAACCACTACTACTACTACAAGAACAACCACTACTACTTCTACAAGTACAACCACAACTACTACTACAAGAATAACCCCTACTACTACTAAAAGAACAACCGCTGCTTCTTCTATTACTACTACTACTACGAGAACAACCACTACTACTACTACTACTACTACAAGTACAAAAATTACTACTACTACAAGAACAACCACTACTACTTCTACAAGAACAACAACTACAACTACCACTACTAAAACTACAAGAACAACCACTACTACAACAACAACAACCACCACTACTACTACTGCTACTACAAGAACAACCGCTACTACTGCTACTACTACTACTACTACTACAAGAACAACCACTACTACTACTACACGAACAACCACTCCTCCTCCTCCTCCTCCTCCTCCTCCTACTACTACTACAAGAACAACCACTACTACTACTAGTACTACAAGAACAGGCACTACTACTACTACTACTACTACTACTCCAAGAACAACCACTACAACTACAAGAACAACCACTACTACAACAACAACCACCACTACTACTACTGCTACTACAAGAACAACCGCTACTACTGCTACTACTACTACTACTACTACTACAAGAACAACCACTACTACTACTAGTACTACAAGAACAGCCACTACTACTACTACTACTACTAGTACTACTACTACTACAAGAACAACCACTACTACTACAAGAACAACCACTACTACTATTACTATTACTACTACTACTACTAAAAGAACAACCACTACTACTACTACAAGAACAACCACTACAACTACCACTACTACCAATACAAGAACTACCGCTACTACTGCCAGAATTACAACAACAACCAGTACTACTACTACAAGAACAACCACTACTACTACTACTACAGGAAGAACAACGACAACTACTACTACAAGAAACCACTATTACTTCTGCTACTACTACAAGAACAACCACTACTACTACTACAAGAACAACCACTGCTTCTCCTACTACTAATATTACAAGAACAACCACTACATCTACTACTACTGCTACTACAAGAACAACCACTACTACTGCCAGAATTACAAGAACAACCAGTACTACTACTACAAGAACAACCACCACTACTACTACTACTAGAAGAACAACAACTACTACTACTACTACAAGAAACCACTATTACTTCTGCTACTACTACAAGAACAACCACTACTACTACTACAAGAACAACCACTACTTCTCCTACTACTACTACTTCTACAAGAACAACCACTACTACTACTACTACTAAAACTACTCCAAGAACAACCACTACTACTACTACAAGAACAACCACTACTACTTCTACAAGTACAACCACAACTACTACTACAAGAATAACCCCTACTACTACTAAAAGAACAACCGCTGCTTCTTCTATTACTACTACTACTACGAGAACAACCACTACTACTACTACTACTACTACAAGTACAAAAATTACTACTACTACAAGAACAACCACTACTACTTCTACAAGAACAACAACTACAACTACCACTACTAAAACTACAAGAACAACCACTACTACAACAACAACAACCACCACTACTACTACTGCTACTACAAGAACAACCGCTACTACTGCTACTACTACTACTACTACTACAAGAACAAACACTACTACTACTACAAGAACAACCACTCCTCCTCCTCCTCCTCCTACTACTACTACTACTACTACTACAAGAACAACCACTACTACTACTAGTACTACAAGAACAGGCACTACTACTACTACTACTACTACTACTCCAAGAACAACCACTACTACTACAAGAACAACCACTACTACAACAACAACCACCACTACTACTACTGCTACTACAAGAAAAACCGCTACTACTGCTACTACTACTACTACGACTACTACAAGAACAACCACTACTACTACTAGTACTACAAGAACAGCCACTACTACTACTACTACTACTAGTACTACTACTACAAGAACAACCACTACTACTACAAGAACAACCACTACTACTATTACTATTACTACTACTACTACTAAAAGAACAACCACTACTACTACTACAAGAACAACCACTACAACTACCACTACTACCAATACAAGAACTACCGCTACTACTGCCAGAATTACAACAACAACCAGTACTACTACTACAAGAACAACCACTACTACTACTACTACTAGAAGAACAACGACAACTACTACTACAAGAAACCACTATTACTTCTCCTACTACTACAAGAACAACCACTACTACTACTACAAGAACAACCACTACTTCTCCTACTACTACTACTACTTCTACAAGAACAACCACTACTACTACTACTAGTAAAACTACTCCAAGAACTACCACTACTACTACTACAAGAACAACCACTACTACTTCTACAAGTACAACCACAAATACTACTACAAGAATAACCCCTACTACTACTAGAAAAACAACCGCTGCTTCTCCTATTACTACTACTACTACGAGAACAACCACTACTACTACTACTACTACTACTAGTACAACAATTACTACTACTACAAGAACAACCACTACTACTTCTACAAGAACAACAACTACAACTACCACTACTAAAACTAGAAGAACAACAACTACTACTACAACAACAACCACCACTACTACTACTGCTACTACAAGAACAACCGCTACTACTGATACTACTACTACTACAAGAACAACCACTACTACTACTACAAGAACAACCACGACTTCTCCTACTACTACTACTACTACAAGAACAACCACTACTACTACTAGTACTACAAGAACAGCCACTACTACTACTACTACTACTACTACTACTACTACTACAAGAACAACCACTACTACTACAAGAACAACCACTACTACTATTACTATTACTACTACTACTACTACTACTACAAGAACAACCACTACTACTTCTAAAAGTACAACAACAATTACAAGAACAACCAGTACTACTACTACAAGAACAACCACCACTACTACTACTACTAGAAGAACAACAACTACTACTACTACTACAAGAAAACACTATTACTTCTGCTACTACTACAAGAACAACCACTACTACTACTACAAGAACAACCACTACTTCTCCTACTACTACTACTTCTACAAGAACAACCACTACTACTACTACTACTAAAACTACTCCAAGAACAACCACTACTACTACTACAAGAAGAACCACTACTACTTCTACAAGTACAACCACAACTACTACTACAAGAATAACCCCTACTACTACTAAAAGAACAACCGCTGCTTCTTCTATTACTACTACTACTACAAGAACAACCACTACTACTTCTACAAGAACAACAACTACAACTACCACTACTAAAACTACAAGAACAACCACTACTACAACAACAACAACCACCACTACTACTACTGCTACTACAAGAACAACCACTACTACTGCTACTACTACTACTACTACTACTACAAGAACAACCACTACTACT